>NW_028276619.1:0-83237 GCF_052056855.1 Sturnus vulgaris
TCTCTCGTCGTGCAGTTTGTGCCTCTGCTGCTTCTGCTGTTAGGAATCGCTCCTCGAAAGACGAGCGAGAGCGTCCTTCCGGGTGCATTGCACTGAGTCGAGTGCTCGCTCGGGACTTTGCTCTCGGGGCCAAGGCAAGAGGGCGTGCTTGCCCGCAGAACTGAGAACACGCTGTTGGGCAGAGCTGCAACTGACCGCTGGAGTTCAGCTCTCGCCGGACGGCAGAAGGCGAAGAACGAAGCCGCTTGCGAGCGGCGCAGTGCAGCGAAGAGCTCTCCCAATTCGCCGCTAGCTCCACGGTCCTCCTCAGCTGCGAGTAGCAGCGCTCGCAGTACACAGAGCTTCGCAAGGCCCGAAGAGCCGGAGGGAAGTATCGCACACGCAAATGTGCCAGGACAGAGACGTGTTCTACGTTGTCCCCTCTCGTCGTGCAGTTTTGTGCCTCTGCTGCTTCTGCTGTTAGGAATCGCTCCTCGAAAGACGAGCGAGAGCGTCCTTCCGGGTGCATTGCACTGAGTCGAGTGCTCGCTCGGGACTTTGCTCTCGGGGCCAAGGCAAGAGGGCGTGCTTGCCCGCAGAACTGAGAACACGCTGTTGGGCAGAGCTGCAACTGACCGCTGGAGTTCAGCTCTCGCCGGACGGCAGAAGGCGAAGAACGAAGCCGCTTGCGAGCGGCGCAGTGCAGCGAAGAGCTCTCCCAATTCGCCGCTTAGCTCCACGGTCCTCCTCAGCTGCGAGTAGCAGCGCTCGCAGTACACAGAGCTTCGCAAGGCCCGAAGAGCCGGAGGGAAGTATCGCACACGCAAATGTGCCAGGACAGAGACGTGTTCTACGTTGTCCCCTCTCGTCGTGCAGTTTGTGCCTCTGCTGCTTCTGCTGTTAGGAATCGCTCCTCGAAAGACGAGCGAGAGCGTCCTTCCGGGTGCATTGCACTGAGTCGAGTGCTCGCTCGGGACTTTGCTCTCGGGGCCAAGGCAAGAGGGCGTGCTTGCCCGCAGAACTGAGAACACGCTGTTGGGCAGAGCTGCAACTGACCGCTGGAGTTCAGCTCTCGCCGGACGGCAGAAGGCGAAGAACGAAGCCGCTTGCGAGCGGCGCAGTGCAGCGAAGAGCTCTCCCAATTCGCCGCTAGCTCCACGGTCCTTCTCAGCTGCGAGTAGCAGCGCTCGCAGTACACAGAGCTTCGCAAGGCCCGAAGAGCCGGAGGGAAGTATCGCACACGCAAATGTGCCAGGACAGAGACGTGTTCTACGTTGTCCCCTCTCGTCGTGCAGTTTGTGCCTCTGCTGCTTCTGCTGTTAGGAATCGCTCCTCGAAAGACGAGCGAGAGCGTCCTTCCGGGTGCATTGCACTGAGTCGAGTGCTCGCTCGGGACTTTGCACTCGGGGCCAAGGCAAGAGGGCGTGCTTGCCCGCAGAACTGAGAACACGCTGTTGGGCAGAGCTGCAACTGACCGCTGGAGTTCAGCTCTCGCCGGACGGCAGAAGGCGAAGAACGAAGCCGCTTGCGAGCGGCGCAGTGCAGCGAAGAGCTCTCCCAATTCGCCGCTAGCTCCACGGTCCTCCTCAGCTGCGAGTAGCAGCGCTCGCAGTACACAGAGCTTCGCAAGGCCCGAAGAGCCGGAGGGAAGTATCGCACACGCAAATGTGCCAGGACAGAGACGTGTTCTACGTTGTCCCCTCTCGTCGTGCAGTTTGTGCCTCTGCTGCTTCTGCTGTTAGGAATCGCTCCTCGAAAGACGAGCGAGAGCGTCCTTCCGGGTGCATTGCACTGAGTCGAGTGCTCGCTCGGGACTTTGCTCTCGGGGCCAAGGCAAGAGGGCGTGCTTGCCCGCAGAACTGAGAACACGCTGTTGGGCAGAGCTGCAACTGACCGCTGGAGTTCAGCTCTCGCCGGACGGCAGAAGGCGAAGAACGAAGCCGCTTGCGAGCGGCGCAGTGCAGCGAAGAGCTCTCCCAATTCGCCGCTAGCTCCACGGTCCTCCTCAGCTGCGAGTAGCAGCGCTCGCAGTACACAGAGCTTCGCAAGGCCCGAAGAGCCGGAGGGAAGTATCGCACACGCAAATGTGCCAGGACAGAGACGTGTTCTACGTTGTCCCCTCTCGTCGTGCAGTTTGTGCCTCTGCTGCTTCTGCTGTTAGGAATCGCTCCTCGAAAGACGAGCGAGAGCGTCCTTCCGGGTGCATTGCACTGAGTCGAGTGCTCGCTCGGGACTTTGCACTCGGGGCCAAGGCAAGAGGGCGTGCTTGCCCGCAGAACTGAGAACACGCTGTTGGGCAGAGCTGCAACTGACCGCTGGAGTTCAGCTCTCGCCGGACGGCAGAAGGCGAAGAACGAAGCCGCTTGCGAGCGGCGCAGTGCAGCGAAGAGCTCTCCCAATTCGCCGCTAGCTCCACGGTCCTCCTCAGCTGCGAGTAGCAGCGCTCGCAGTACACAGAGCTTCGCAAGGCCCGAAGAGCCGGAGGGAAGTATCGCACACGCAAATGTGCCAGGACAGAGACGTGTTCTACGTTGTCCCCTCTCGTCGTGCAGTTTGTGCCTCTGCTGCTTCTGCTGTTAGGAATCGCTCCTCGAAAGACGAGCGAGAGCGTCCTTCCGGGTGCATTGCACTGAGTCGAGTGCTCGCTCGGGACTTTGCACTCGGGGCCAAGGCAAGAGGGCGTGCTTGCCCGCAGAACTGAGAACACGCTGTTGGGCAGAGCTGCAACTGACCGCTGGAGTTCAGCTCTCGCCGGACGGCAGAAGGCGAAGAACGAAGCCGCTTGCGAGCGGCGCAGTGCAGCGAAGAGCTCTCCCAATTCGCCGCTAGCTCCACGGTCCTCCTCAGCTGCGAGTAGCAGCGCTCGCAGTACACAGAGCTTCGCAAGGCCCGAAGAGCCGGAGGGAAGTATCGCACACGCAAATGTGCCAGGACAGAGACGTGTTCTACGTTGTCCCCTCTCGTCGTGCAGTTTGTGCCTCTGCTGCTTCTGCTGTTAGGAATCGCTCCTCGAAAGACGAGCGAGAGCGTCCTTCCGGGTGCATTGCACTGAGTCGAGTGCTCGCTCGGGACTTTGCTCTCGGGGCCAAGGCAAGAGGGCGTGCTTGCCCGCAGAACTGAGAACACGCTGTTGGGCAGAGCTGCAACTGACCGCTGGAGTTCAGCTCTCGCCGGACGGCAGAAGGCGAAGAACGAAGCCGCTTGCGAGCGGCGCAGTGCAGCGAAGAGCTCTCCCAATTCGCCGCTAGCTCCACGGTCCTCCTCAGCTGCGAGTAGCAGCGCTCGCAGTACACAGAGCTTCGCAAGGCCCGAAGAGCCGGAGGGAAGTATCGCACACGCAAATGTGCCAGGACAGAGACGTGTTCTACGTTGTCCCCTCTCGTCGTGCAGTTTGTGCCTCTGCTGCTTCTGCTGTTAGGAATCGCTCCTCGAAAGACGAGCGAGAGCGTCCTTCCGGGTGCATTGCACTGAGTCGAGTGCTCGCTCGGGACTTTGCTCTCGGGGCCAAGGCAAGAGGGCGTGCTTGCCCGCAGAACTGAGAACACGCTGTTGGGCAGAGCTGCAACTGACCGCTGGAGTTCAGCTCTCGCCGGACGGCAGAAGGCGAAGAACGAAGCCGCTTGCGAGCGGCGCAGTGCAGCGAAGAGCTCTCCCAATTCGCCGCTAGCTCCACGGTCCTCCTCAGCTGCGAGTAGCAGCGCTCGCAGTACACAGAGCTTCGCAAGGCCCGAAGAGCCGGAGGGAAGTATCGCACACGCAAATGTGCCAGGACAGAGACGTGTTCTACGTTGTCCCCTCTCGTCGTGCAGTTTGTGCCTCTGCTGCTTCTGCTGTTAGGAATCGCTCCTCGAAAGACGAGCGAGAGCGTCCTTCCGGGTGCATTGCACTGAGTCGAGTGCTCGCTCGGGACTTTGCTCTCGGGGCCAAGGCAAGAGGGCGTGCTTGCCCGCAGAACTGAGAACACGCTGTTGGGCAGAGCTGCAACTGACCGCTGGAGTTCAGCTCTCGCCGGACGGCAGAAGGCGAAGAACGAAGCCGCTTGCGAGCGGCGCAGTGCAGCGAAGAGCTCTCCCAATTCGCCGCTAGCTCCACGGTCCTCCTCAGCTGCGAGTAGCAGCGCTCGCAGTACACAGAGCTTCGCAAGGCCCGAAGAGCCGGAGGGAAGTATCGCACACGCAAATGTGCCAGGACAGAGACGTGTTCTACGTTGTCCCCTCTCGTCGTGCAGTTTGTGCCTCTGCTGCTTCTGCTGTTAGGAATCGCTCCTCGAAAGGACGAGCGAGAGCGTCCTTCCGGGTGCATTGCACTGAGTCGAGTGCTCGCTCGGGACTTTGCACTCGGGGCCAAGGCAAGAGGGCGTGCTTGCCCGCAGAACTGAGAACACGCTGTTGGGCAGAGCTGCAACTGACCGCTGGAGTTCAGCTCTCGCCGGACGGCAGAAGGCGAAGAACGAAGCCGCTTGCGAGCGGCGCAGTGCAGCGAAGAGCTCTCCGAATTCGCCGCTAGCTCCACGGTCCTCTCAGCTGCGAGTAGCAGCGCTCGCAGTACACAGAGCTTCGCAAGGCCCGAAGAGCCGGAGGGAAGTATCGCACACGCAAATGTGCCAGGACAGAGACGTGTTCTACGTTGTCCCCTCTCGTCGTGCAGTTTGTGCCTCTGCTGCTTCTGCTGTTAGGAATCGCTCCTCGAAAGACGAGCGAGAGCGTCCTTCCGGGTGCATTGCACTGAGTCGAGTGCTCGCTCGGGACTTTGCACTCGGGGCCAAGGCAAGAGGGCGTGCTTGCCCGCAGAACTGAGAACACGCTGTTGGGCAGAGCTGCAACTGACCGCTGGAGTTCAGCTCTCGCCGGACGGCAGAAGGCGAAGAACGAAGCCGCTTGCGAGCGGCGCAGTGCAGCGAAGAGCTCTCCGAATTCGCCGCTAGCTCCACGGTCCTCTCAGCTGCGAGTAGCAGCGCTCGCAGTACACAGAGCTTCGCAAGGCCCGAAGAGCCGGAGGGAAGTATCGCACACGCAAATGTGCCAGGACAGAGACGTGTTCTACGTTGTCCCCTCTCGTCGTGCAGTTTGTGCCTCTGCTGCTTCTGCTGTTAGGAATCGCTCCTCGAAAGACGAGCGAGAGCGTCCTTCCGGGTGCATTGCACTGAGTCGAGTGCTCGCTCGGGACTTTGCACTCGGGGCCAAGGCAAGAGGGCGTGCTTGCCCGCAGAACTGAGAACACGCTGTTGGGCAGAGCTGCAACTGACCGCTGGAGTTCAGCTCTCGCCGGACGGCAGAAGGCGAAGAACGAAGCCGCTTGCGAGCGGCGCAGTGCAGCGAAGAGCTCTCCCAATTCGCCGCTAGCTCCACGGTCCTCCTCAGCTGCGAGTAGCAGCGCTCGCAGTACACAGAGCTTCGCAAGGCCCGAAGAGCCGGAGGGAAGTATCGCACACGCAAATGTGCCAGGACAGAGAACGTGTTCTACGTTGTCCCCTCTCGTCGTGCAGTTTGTGCCTCTGCTGCTTCTGCTGTTAGGAATCGCTCCTCGAAAGACGAGCTGAGAGCGTCCTTCCGGGTGCATTGCACTGAGTCGAGTGCTCGCTCGGGACTTTGCACTCGGGGCCAAGGCAAGAGGGCGTGCTTGCCCGCAGAACTGAGAACACGCTGTTGGGCAGAGCTGCAACTGACCGCTGGAGTTCAGCTCTCGCCGGACGGCAGAAGGCGAAGAACGAAGCCGCTTGCGAGCGGCGCAGTGCAGCGAAGAGCTCTCCCAATTCGCCGCTAGCTCCACGGTCCTCCTCAGCTGCGAGTAGCAGCGCTCGCAGTACACAGAGCTTCGCAAGGCCCGAAGAGCCGGAGGGAAGTATCGCACACGCAAATGTGCCAGGACAGAGACGTGTTCTACGTTGTCCCCTCTCGTCGTGCAGTTTGTGCCTCTGCTGCTTCTGCTGTTAGGAATCGCTCCTCGAAAGACGAGCGAGAGCGTCCTTCCGGGTGCATTGCACTGAGTCGAGTGCTCGCTCGGGACTTTGCTCTCGGGGCCAAGGCAAGAGGGCGTGCTTGCCCGCAGAACTGAGAACACGCTGTTGGGCAGAGCTGCAACTGACCGCTGGAGTTCAGCTCTCGCCGGACGGCAGAAGGCGAAGAACGAAGCCGCTTGCGAGCGGCGCAGTGCAGCGAAGAGCTCTCCCAATTCGCCGCTAGCTCCACGGTCCTCCTCAGCTGCGAGTAGCAGCGCTCGCAGTACACAGAGCTTCGCAAGGCCCGAAGAGCCGGAGGGAAGTATCGCACACGCAAATGTGCCAGGACAGAGACGTGTTCTACGTTGTCCCCTCTCGTCGTGCAGTTTGTGCCTCTGCTGCTTCTGCTGTTAGGAATCGCTCCTCGAAAGACGAGCGAGAGCGTCCTTCCGGGTGCATTGCACTGAGTCGAGTGCTCGCTCGGGACTTTGCTCTCGGGGCCAAGGCAAGAGGGCGTGCTTGCCCGCAGAACTGAGAACACGCTGTTGGGCAGAGCTGCAACTGACCGCTGGAGTTCAGCTCTCGCCGGACGGCAGAAGGCGAAGAACGAAGCCGCTTGCGAGCGGCGCAGTGCAGCGAAGAGCTCTCCCAATTCGCCGCTAGCTCCACGGTCCTCCTCAGCTGCGAGTAGCAGCGCTCGCAGTACACAGAGCTTCGCAAGGCCCGAAGAGCCGGAGGGAAGTATCGCACACGCAAATGTGCCAGGACAGAGACGTGTTCTACGTTGTCCCCTCTCGTCGTGCAGTTTGTGCCTCTGCTGCTTCTGCTGTTAGGAATCGCTCCTCGAAAGACGAGCGAGAGCGTCCTTCCGGGTGCATTGCACTGAGTCGAGTGCTCGCTCGGGACTTTGCACTCGGGGCCAAGGCAAGAGGGCGTGCTTGCCCGCAGAACTGAGAACACGCTGTTGGGCAGAGCTGCAACTGACCGCTGGAGTTCAGCTCTCGCCGGACGGCAGAAGGCGAAGAACGAAGCCGCTTGCGAGCGGCGCAGTGCAGCGAAGAGCTCTCCCAATTCGCCGCTAGCTCCACGGTCCTTCTCAGCTGCGAGTAGCAGCGCTCGCAGTACACAGAGCTTCGCAAGGCCCGAAGAGCCGGAGGGAAGTATCGCACACGCAAATGTGCCAGGACAGAGACGTGTTCTACGTTGTCCCCTCTCGTCGTGCAGTTTGTGCCTCTGCTGCTTCTGCTGTTAGGAATCGCTCCTCGAAAGACGAGCGAGAGCGTCCTTCCGGGTGCATTGCACTGAGTCGAGTGCTCGCTCGGGACTTTGCACTCGGGGCCAAGGCAAGAGGGCGTGCTTGCCCGCAGAACTGAGAACACGCTGTTGGGCAGAGCTGCAACTGACCGCTGGAGTTCAGCTCTCGCCGGACGGCAGAAGGCGAAGAACGAAGCCGCTTGCGAGCGGCGCAGTGCAGCGAAGGGCTCTCCGAATTCGCCGCTAGCTCCACGGTCCTTCTCAGCTGCGAGTAGCAGCGCTCGCAGTACACAGAGCTTCGCAGGGCCCGAAGAGCCGGAGGGAAGTATCGCACACGCAAATGTGCCAGGACAGAGACGTGTTCTACGTTGTCCCCTCTCGTCGTGCAGTTTGTGCCTCTGCTGCTTCTGCTGTTAGGAATCGCTCCTCGAAAGACGAGCGAGAGCGTCCTTCCGGGTGCATTGCACTGAGTCGAGTGCTCGCTCGGGACTTTGCACTCGGGGCCAAGGCAAGAGGGCGTGCTTGCCCGCAGAACTGAGAACACGCTGTTGGGCAGAGCTGCAACTGACCGCTGGAGTTCAGCTCTCGCCGGACGGCAGAAGGCGAAGAACGAAGCCGCTTGCGAGCGGCGCAGTGCAGCGAAGAGCTCTCCCAATTCGCCGCTAGCTCCACGGTCCTCCTCAGCTGCGAGTAGCAGCGCTCGCAGTACACAGAGCTTCGCAAGGCCCGAAGAGCCGGAGGGAAGTATCGCACACGCAAATGTGCCAGGACAGAGACGTGTTCTACGTTGTCCCCTCTCGTCGTGCAGTTTGTGCCTCTGCTGCTTCTGCTGTTAGGAATCGCTCCTCGAAAGACGAGCGAGAGCGTCCTTCCGGGTGCATTGCACTGAGTCGAGTGCTCGCTCGGGACTTTGCACTCGGGGCCAAGGCAAGAGGGCGTGCTTGCCCGCAGAACTGAGAACACGCTGTTGGGCAGAGCTGCAACTGACCGCTGGAGTTCAGCTCTCGCCGGACGGCAG
Source organism: Sturnus vulgaris (assembly GCF_052056855.1). Classification (NCBI taxonomy): domain Eukaryota; kingdom Metazoa; phylum Chordata; class Aves; order Passeriformes; family Sturnidae; genus Sturnus; species Sturnus vulgaris. The sequence goes on from NW_028276619.1 coordinate 8,190, forward strand.
AAGGCGAAGAACGAAGCCGCTTGCGAGCGGCGCAGTGCAGCGAAGAGCTCTCCCAATTCGCCGCTAGCTCCACGGTCCTCCTCAGCTGCGAGTAGCAGCGCTCGCAGTACACAGAGCTTCGCAAGGCCCGAAGAGCCGGAGGGAAGTATCGCACACGCAAATGTGCCAGGACAGAGACGTGTTCTACGTTGTCCCCTCTCGTCGTGCAGTTTGTGCCTCTGCTGCTTCTGCTGTTAGGAATCGCTCCTCGAAAGACGAGCGAGAGCGTCCTTCCGGGTGCATTGCACTGAGTCGAGTGCTCGCTCGGGACTTTGCTCTCGGGGCCAAGGCAAGAGGGCGTGCTTGCCCGCAGAACTGAGAACACGCTGTTGGGCAGAGCTGCAACTGACCGCTGGAGTTCAGCTCTCGCCGGACGGCAGAAGGCGAAGAACGAAGCCGCTTGCGAGCGGCGCAGTGCAGCGAAGAGCTCTCCCAATTCGCCGCTAGCTCCACGGTCCTCCTCAGCTGCGAGTAGCAGCGCTCGCAGTACACAGAGCTTCGCAAGGCCCGAAGAGCCGGAGGGAAGTATCGCACACGCAAATGTGCCAGGACAGAGACGTGTTCTACGTTGTCCCCTCTCGTCGTGCAGTTTGTGCCTCTGCTGCTTCTGCTGTTAGGAATCGCTCCTCGAAAGACGAGCGAGAGCGTCCTTCCGGGTGCATTGCACTGAGTCGAGTGCTCGCTCGGGACTTTGCTCTCGGGGCCAAGGCAAGAGGGCGTGCTTGCCCGCAGAACTGAGAACACGCTGTTGGGCAGAGCTGCAACTGACCGCTGGAGTTCAGCTCTCGCCGGACGGCAGAAGGCGAAGAACGAAGCCGCTTGCGAGCGGCGCAGTGCAGCGAAGAGCTCTCCGAATTCGCCGCTAGCTCCACGGTCCTCCTCAGCTGCGAGTAGCAGCGCTCGCAGTACACAGAGCTTCGCAAGGCCCGAAGAGCCGGAGGGAAGTTTCGCACACGCAAATGTGCCAGGACAGAGACGTGTTCTACGTTGTCCCCTCTCGTCGTGCAGTTTGTGCCTCTGCTGCTTCTGCTGTTAGGAATCGCTCCTCGAAAGACGAGCGAGAGCGTCCTTCCGGGTGCATTGCACTGAGTCGAGTGCTCGCTCGGGACTTTGCTCTCGGGGCCAAGGCAAGAGGGCGTGCTTGCCCGCAGAACTGAGAACACGCTGTTGGGCAGAGCTGCAACTGACCGCTGGAGTTCAGCTCTCGCCGGACGGCAGAAGGCGAAGAACGAAGCCGCTTGCGAGCGGCGCAGTGCAGCGAAGAGCTCTCCCAATTCGCCGCTAGCTCCACGGTCCTCCTCAGCTGCGAGTAGCAGCGCTCGCAGTACACAGAGCTTCGCAAGGCCCGAAGAGCCGGAGGGAAGTATCGCACACGCAAATGTGCCAGGACAGAGACGTGTTCTACGTTGTCCCCTCTCGTCGTGCAGTTTGTGCCTCTGCTGCTTCTGCTGTTAGGAATCGCTCCTCGAAAGACGAGCGAGAGCGTCCTTCCGGGTGCATTGCACTGAGTCGAGTGCTCGCTCGGGACTTTGCTCTCGGGGCCAAGGCAAGAGGGCGTGCTTGCCCGCAGAACTGAGAACACGCTGTTGGGCAGAGCTGCAACTGACCGCTGGAGTTCAGCTCTCGCCGGACGGCAGAAGGCGAAGAACGAAGCCGCTTGCGAGCGGCGCAGTGCAGCGAAGAGCTCTCCCAATTCGCCGCTAGCTCCACGGTCCTCCTCAGCTGCGAGTAGCAGCGCTCGCAGTACACAGAGCTTCGCAAGGCCCGAAGAGCCGGAGGAAGTTTCGCACACGCAAATGTGCCAGGACAGAGACGTGTTCTACGTTGTCCCCTCTCGTCGTGCAGTTTGTGCCTCTGCTGCTTCTGCTGTTAGGAATCGCTCCTCGAAAGACGAGCGAGAGCGTCCTTCCGGGTGCATTGCACTGAGTCGAGTGCTCGCTCGGGACTTTGCTCTCGGGGCCAAGGCAAGAGGGCGTGCTTGCCCGCAGAACTGAGAACACGCTGTTGGGCAGAGCTGCAACTGACCGCTGGAGTTCAGCTCTCGCCGGACGGCAGAAGGCGAAGAACGAAGCCGCTTGCGAGCGGCGCAGTGCAGCGAAGAGCTCTCCCAATTCGCCGCTAGCTCCACGGTCCTTCTCAGCTGCGAGTAGCAGCGCTCGCAGTACACAGAGCTTCGCAAGGCCCGAAGAGCCGGAGGGAAGTATCGCACACGCAAATGTGCCAGGACAGAGACGTGTTCTACGTTGTCCCCTCTCGTCGTGCAGTTTGTGCCTCTGCTGCTTCTGCTGTTAGGAATCGCTCCTCGAAAGACGAGCGAGAGCGTCCTTCCGGGTGCATTGCACTGAGTCGAGTGCTCGCTCGGGACTTTGCACTCGGGGCCAAGGCAAGAGGGCGTGCTTGCCCGCAGAACTGAGAACACGCTGTTGGGCAGAGCTGCAACTGACCGCTGGAGTTCAGCTCTCGCCGGACGGCAGAAGGCGAAGAACGAAGCCGCTTGCGAGCGGCGCAGTGCAGCGAAGGGCTCTCCGAATTCGCCGCTAGCTCCACGGTCCTCCTCAGCTGCGAGTAGCAGCGCTCGCAGTACACAGAGCTTCGCAAGGGCCCGAAGAGCCGGAGGGAAGTATCGCACACGCAAATGTGCCAGGACAGAGACGTGTTCTACGTTGTCCCCTCTCGTCGTGCAGTTTGTGCCTCTGCTGCTTCTGCTGTTAGGAATCGCTCCTCGAAAGACGAGCGAGAGCGTCCTTCCGGGTGCATTGCACTGAGTCGAGTGCTCGCTCGGGACTTTGCACTCGGGGCCAAGGCAAGAGGGCGTGCTTGCCCGCAGAACTGAGAACACGCTGTTGGGCAGAGCTGCAACTGACCGCTGGAGTTCAGCTCTCGCCGGACGGCAGAAGGCGAAGAACGAAGCCGCTTGCGAGCGGCGCAGTGCAGCGAAGAGCTCTCCCAATTCGCCGCTAGCTCCACGGTCCTCCTCAGCTGCGAGTAGCAGCGCTCGCAGTACACAGAGCTTCGCAAGGCCCGAAGAGCCGGAGGGAAGTATCGCACACGCAAATGTGCCAGGACAGAGGACGTGTTCTACGTTGTCCCCTCTCGTCGTGCAGTTTGTGCCTCTGCTGCTTCTGCTGTTAGGAATCGCTCCTCGAAAGACGAGCGAGAGCGTCCTTCCGGGTGCATTGCACTGAGTCGAGTGCTCGCTCGGGACTTTGCACTCGGGGCCAAGGCAAGAGGGCGTGCTTGCCCGCAGAACTGAGAACACGCTGTTGGGCAGAGCTGCAACTGACCGCTGGAGTTCAGCTCTCGCCGGACGGCAGAAGGCGAAGAACGAAGCCGCTTGCGAGCGGCGCAGTGCAGCGAAGAGCTCTCCCAATTCGCCGCTAGCTCCACGGTCCTTCTCAGCTGCGAGTAGCAGCGCTCGCAGTACACAGAGCTTCGCAAGGCCCGAAGAGCCGGAGGGAAGTTTCGCACACGAAAATGTGCCAGGACAGAGACGTGTTCTACGTTGTCCCCTCTCGTCGTGCAGTTTGTGCCTCTGCTGCTTCTGCTGTTAGGAATCGCTCCTCGAAAGACGAGCGAGAGCGTCCTTCCGGGTGCATTGCACTGAGTCGAGTGCTCGCTCGGGACTTTGCTCTCGGGGCCAAGGCAAGAGGGCGTGCTTGCCCGCAGAACTGAGAACACGCTGTTGGGCAGAGCTGCAACTGACCGCTGGAGTTCAGCTCTCGCCGGACGGCAGAAGGCGAAGAACGAAGCCGCTTGCGAGCGGCGCAGTGCAGCGAAGGGCTCTCGAATTCGCCGCTAGCTCCACGGTCCCTTCTCAGCTGCGAGTAGCAGCGCTCGCAGTACACAGAGCTTCGCAAGGCCCGAAGAGCCGGAGGGAAGTATCGCACACGCAAATGTGCCAGGACAGAGACGTGTTCTACGTTGTCCCCTCTCGTCGTGCAGTTTGTGCCTCTGCTGCTTCTGCTGTTAGGAATCGCTCCTCGAAAGACGAGCGAGAGCGTCCTTCCGGGTGCATTGCACTGAGTCGAGTGCTCGCTCGGGACTTTGCACTCGGGGCCAAGGCAAGAGGGCGTGCTTGCCCGCAGAACTGAGAACACGCTGTTGGGCAGAGCTGCAACTGACCGCTGGAGTTCAGCTCTCGCCGGACGGCAGAAGGCGAAGAACGAAGCCGCTTGCGAGCGGCGCAGTGCAGCGAAGGGCTCTCCGAATTCGCCGCTAGCTCCACGGTCCTTCTCAGCTGCGAGTAGCAGCGCTCGCAGTACACAGAGCTTCGCAGGGCCCGAAGAGCCGGAGGGAAGTATCGCACACGCAAATGTGCCAGGACAGAGACGTGTTCTACGTTGTCCCCTCTCGTCGTGCAGTTTGTGCCTCTGCTGCTTCTGCTGTTAGGAATCGCTCCTCGAAAGACGAGCGAGAGCGTCCTTCCGGGTGCATTGCACTGAGTCGAGTGCTCGCTCGGGACTTTGCACTCGGGGCCAAGGCAAGAGGGCGTGCTTGCCCGCAGAACTGAGAACACGCTGTTGGGCAGAGCTGCAACTGACCGCTGGAGTTCAGCTCTCGCCGGACGGCAGAAGGCGAAGAACGAAGCCGCTTGCGAGCGGCGCAGTGCAGCGAAGAGCTCTCCCAATTCGCCGCTAGCTCCACGGTCCTTCTCAGCTGCGAGTAGCAGCGCTCGCAGTACACAGAGCTTCGCAAGGCCCGAAGAGCCGGAGGGAAGTATCGCACACGCAAATGTGCCAGGACAGAGACGTGTTCTACGTTGTCCCCTCTCGTCGTGCAGTTTGTGCCTCTGCTGCTTCTGCTGTTAGGAATCGCTCCTCGAAAGACGAGCGAGAGCGTCCTTCCGGGTGCATTGCACTGAGTCGAGTGCTCGCTCGGGACTTTGCTCTCGGGGCCAAGGCAAGAGGGCGTGCTTGCCCGCAGAACTGAGAACACGCTGTTGGGCAGAGCTGCAACTGACCGCTGGAGTTCAGCTCTCGCCGGACGGCAGAAGGCGAAGAACGAAGCCGCTTGCGAGCGGCGCAGTGCAGCGAAGGGCTCTCCGAATTCGCCGCTAGCTCCACGGTCCTTCTCAGCTGCGAGTAGCAGCGCTCGCAGTACACAGAGCTTCGCAGGGCCCGAAGAGCCGGAGGGAAGTATCGCACACGCAAATGTGCCAGGACAGAGACGTGTTCTACGTTGTCCCCTCTCGTCGTGCAGTTTGTGCCTCTGCTGCTTCTGCTGTTAGGAATCGCTCCTCGAAAGACGAGCGAGAGCGTCCTTCCGGGTGCATTGCACTGAGTCGAGTGCTCGCTCGGGACTTTGCACTCGGGGCCAAGGCAAGAGGGCGTGCTTGCCCGCAGAACTGAGAACACGCTGTTGGGCAGAGCTGCAACTGACCGCTGGAGTTCAGCTCTCGCCGGACGGCAGAAGGCGAAGAACGAAGCCGCTTGCGAGCGGCGCAGTGCAGCGAAGGGCTCTCCGAATTCGCCGCTAGCTCCACGGTCCTCCTCAGCTGCGAGTAGCAGCGCTCGCAGTACACAGAGCTTCGCAGGGCCCGAAGAGCCGGAGGGAAGTATCGCACACGCAAATGTGCCAGGACAGAGACGTGTTCTACGTTGTCCCCTCTCGTCGTGCAGTTTGTGCCTCTGCTGCTTCTGCTGTTAGGAATCGCTCCTCGAAAGACGAGCGAGAGCGTCCTTCCGGGTGCATTGCACTGAGTCGAGTGCTCGCTCGGGACTTTGCTCTCGGGGCCAAGGCAAGAGGGCGTGCTTGCCCGCAGAACTGAGAACACGCTGTTGGGCAGAGCTGCAACTGACCGCTGGAGTTCAGCTCTCGCCGGACGGCAGAAGGCGAAGAACGAAGCCGCTTGCGAGCGGCGCAGTGCAGCGAAGAGCTCTCCCAATTCGCCGCTAGCTCCACGGTCCTTCTCAGCTGCGAGTAGCAGCGCTCGCAGTACACAGAGCTTCGCAAGGCCCGAAGAGCCGGAGGGAAGTATCGCACACGCAAATGTGCCAGGACAGAGACGTGTTCTACGTTGTCCCTTCTCGTCGTGCAGTTTGTGCCTCTGCTGCTTCTGCTGTTAGGAATCGCTCCTCGAAAGACGAGCGAGAGCGTCCTTCCGGGTGCATTGCACTGAGTCGAGTGCTCGCTCGGGACTTTGCTCTCGGGGCCAAGGCAAGAGGGCGTGCTTGCCCGCAGAACTGAGAACACGCTGTTGGGCAGAGCTGCAACTGACCGCTGGGGAGTCAAGCTCTCGCCGGACGGCAGAAGGCGAAGAACGAAGCCGCTTGCGAGCGGCGCAGTGCAGCGAAGAGCTCTCCCAATTCGCCGCTAGCTCCACGGTCCTCCTCAGCTGCGAGTAGCAGCGCTCGCAGTACACAGAGCTTCGCAAGGCCCGAAGAGCCGGAGGGAAGTATCGCACACGCAAATGTGCCAGGACAGAGACGTGTTCTACGTTGTCCCCTCTCGTCGTGCAGTTTGTGCCTCTGCTGCTTCTGCTGTTAGGAATCGCTCCTCGAAAGACGAGCGAGAGCGTCCTTCCGGGTGCATTGCACTGAGTCGAGTGCTCGCTCGGGACTTTGCTCTCGGGGCCAAGGCAAGAGGGCGTGCTTGCCCGCAGAACTGAGAACACGCTGTTGGGCAGAGCTGCAACTGACCGCTGGAGTTCAGCTCTCGCCGGACGGCAGAAGGCGAAGAACGAAGCCGCTTGCGAGCGGCGCAGTGCAGCGAAGAGCTCTCCAATTCGCCGCTAGCTCCACGGTCCTCCTCAGCTGCGAGTAGCAGCGCTCGCAGTACACAGAGCTTCGCAAGGCCCGAAGAGCCGGAGGGAAGTTTCGCACACGAAAATGTGCCAGGACAGAGACGTGTTCTACGTTGTCCCCTCTCGTCGTGCAGTTTGTGCCTCTGCTGCTTCTGCTGTTAGGAATCGCTCCTCGAAAGACGAGCGAGAGCGTCCTTCCGGGTGCATTGCACTGAGTCGAGTGCTCGCTCGGGACTTTGCTCTCGGGGCCAAGGCAAGAGGGCGTGCTTGCCCGCAGAACTGAGAACACGCTGTTGGGCAGAGCTGCAACTGACCGCTGGAGTTCAGCTCTCGCCGGACGGCAGAAGGCGAAGAACGAAGCCGCTTGCGAGCGGCGCAGTGCAGCGAAGAGCTCTCCCAATTCGCCGCTAGCTCCACGGTCCTCCTCAGCTGCGAGTAGCAGCGCTCGCAGTACACAGAGCTTCGCAAGGCCCGAAGAGCCGGAGGGAAGTATCGCACACGCAAATGTGCCAGGACAGAGACGTGTTCTACGTTGTCCCCTCTCGTCGTGCAGTTTGTGCCTCTGCTGCTTCTGCTGTTAGGAATCGCTCCTCGAAAGACGAGCGAGAGCGTCCTTCGGGTGCATTGCACTGAGTCGAGTGCTCGCTCGGGACTTTGCACTCGGGGCCAAGGCAAGAGGGCGTGCTTGCCCGCAGAACTGAGAACACGCTGTTGGGCAGAGCTGCAACTGACCGCTGGAGTTCAGCTCTCGCCGGACGGCAGAAGGCGAAGAACGAAGCCGCTTGCGAGCGGCGCAGTGCAGCGAAGAGCTCTCCCAATTCGCCGCTAGCTCCACGGTCCTTCTCAGCTGCGAGTAGCAGCGCTCGCAGTACACAGAGCTTCGCAAGGCCCGAAGAGCCGGAGGGAAGTTTCGCACACGAAAATGTGCCAGGACAGAGACGTGTTCTACGTTGTCCCCTCTCGTCGTGCAGTTTGTGCCTCTGCTGCTTCTGCTGTTAGGAATCGCTCCTCGAAAGACGAGCGAGAGCGTGTCCTTCCGGGTGCATTGCACTGAGTCGAGTGCTCGCTCGGGACTTTGCACTCGGGGCCAAGGCAAGAGGGCGTGCTTGCCCGCAGAACTGAGAACACGCTGTTGGGCAGAGCTGCAACTGACCGCTGGAGTTCAGCTCTCGCCGGACGGCAGAAGGCGAAGAACGAAGCCGCTTGCGAGCGGCGCAGTGCAGCGAAGAGCTCTCCCAATTCGCCGCTAGCTCCACGGTCCTCCTCAGCTGCGAGTAGCAGCGCTCGCAGTACACAGAGCTTCGCAAGGCCCGAAGAGCCGGAGGGAAGTTTCGCACACGAAAATGTGCCAGGACAGAGACGTGTTCTACGTTGTCCCCTCTCGTCGTGCAGTTTGTGCCTCTGCTGCTTCTGCTGTTAGGAATCGCTCCTCGAAAGACGAGCGAGAGCGTCCTTCCGGGTGCATTGCACTGAGTCGAGTGCTCGCTCGGGACTTTGCACTCGGGGCCAAGGCAAGAGGGCGTGCTTGCCCGCAGAACTGAGAACACGCTGTTGGGCAGAGCTGCAACTGACCGCTGGAGTTCAGCTCTCGCCGGACGGCAGAAGGCGAAGAACGAAGCCGCTTGCGAGCGGCGCAGTGCAGCGAAGAGCTCTCCCAATTCGCCGCTAGCTCCACGGTCCTCCTCAGCTGCGAGTAGCAGCGCTCGCAGTACACAGAGCTTCGCAAGGCCCGAAGAGCCGGAGGGAAGTTTCGCACACGAAAATGTGCCAGGACAGAGACGTGTTCTACGTTGTCCCCTCTCGTCGTGCAGTTTGTGCCTCTGCTGCTTCTGCTGTTAGGAATCGCTCCTCGAAAGACGAGCGAGAGCGTCCTTCCGGGTGCATTGCACTGAGTCGAGTGCTCGCTCGGGACTTTGCACTCGGGGCCAAGGCAAGAGGGCGTGCTTGCCCGCAGAACTGAGAACACGCTGTTGGGCAGAGCTGCAACTGACCGCTGGAGTTCAGCTCTCGCCGGACGGCAGAAGGCGAAGAACGAAGCCGCTTGCGAGCGGCGCAGTGCAGCGAAGAGCTCTCCGAATTCGCCGCTAGCTCCACGGTCCTCCTCAGCTGCGAGTAGCAGCGCTCGCAGTACACAGAGCTTCGCAAGGCCCGAAGAGCCGGAGGGAAGTATCGCACACGCAAATGTGCCAGGACAGAGACGTGTTCTACGTTGTCCCCTCTCGTCGTGCAGTTTGTGCCTCTGCTGCTTCTGCTGTTAGGAATCGCTCCTCGAAAGACGAGCGAGAGCGTCCTTCCGGGTGCATTGCACTGAGTCGAGTGCTCGCTCGGGACTTTGCACTCGGGGCCAAGGCAAGAGGGCGTGCTTGCCCGCAGAACTGAGAACACGCTGTTGGGCAGAGCTGCAACTGACCGCTGGAGTTCAGCTCTCGCCGGACGGCAGAAGGCGAAGAACGAAGCCGCTTGCGAGCGGCGCAGTGCAGCGAAGAGCTCTCCCAATTCGCCGCTAGCTCCACGGTCCTTCTCAGCTGCGAGTAGCAGCGCTCGCAGTACACAGAGCTTCGCAAGGCCCGAAGAGCCGGAGGGAAGTTTCGCACACGAAAATGTGCCAGGACAGAGACGTGTTCTACGTTGTCCCCTCTCGTCGTGCAGTTTGTGCCTCTGCTGCTTCTGCTGTTAGGAATCGCTCCTCGAAAGACGAGCGAGAGCGTCCTTCCGGGTGCATTGCACTGAGTCGAGTGCTCGCTCGGGACTTTGCTCTCGGGGCCAAGGCAAGAGGGCGTGCTTGCCCGCAGAACTGAGAACACGCTGTTGGGCAGAGCTGCAACTGACCGCTGGAGTTCAGCTCTCGCCGGACGGCAGAAGGCGAAGAACGAAGCCGCTTGCGAGCGGCGCAGTGCAGCGAAGGGCTCTCCCAATTCGCCGCTAGCTCCACGGTCCTTCTCAGCTGCGAGTAGCAGCGCTCGCAGTACACAGAGCTTCGCAAGGCCCGAAGAGCCGGAGGGAAGTATCGCACACGCAAATGTGCCAGGACAGAGACGTGTTCTACGTTGTCCCCTCTCGTCGTGCAGTTTGTGCCTCTGCTGCTTCTGCTGTTAGGAATCGCTCCTCGAAAGACGAGCGAGAGCGTCCTTCCGGGTGCATTGCACTGAGTCGAGTGCTCGCTCGGGACTTTGCTCTCGGGGCCAAGGCAAGAGGGCGTGCTTGCCCGCAGAACTGAGAACACGCTGTTGGGCAGAGCTGCAACTGACCGCTGGAGTTCAGCTCTCGCCGGACGGCAGAAGGCGAAGAACGAAGCCGCTTGCGAGCGGCGCAGTGCAGCGAAGAGCTCTCCGAATTCGCCGCTAGCTCCACGGTCCTTCTCAGCTGCGAGTAGCAGCGCTCGCAGTACACAGAGCTTCGCAAGGCCCGAAGAGCCGGAGGGAAGTATCGCACACGCAAATGTGCCAGGACAGAGACGTGTTCTACGTTGTCCCCTCTCGTCGTGCAGTTTGTGCCTCTGCTGCTTCTGCTGTTAGGAATCGCTCCTCGAAAGACGAGCGAGAGCGTCCTTCCGGGTGCATTGCACTGAGTCGAGTGCTCGCTCGGGACTTTGCTCTCGGGGCCAAGGCAAGAGGGCGTGCTTGCCCGCAGAACTGAGAACACGCTGTTGGGCAGAGCTGCAACTGACCGCTGGAGTTCAGCTCTCGCCGGACGGCAGAAGGCGAAGAACGAAGCCGCTTGCGAGCGGCGCAGTGCAGCGAAGAGCTCTCCCAATTCGCCGCTAGCTCCACGGTCCTTCTCAGCTGCGAGTAGCAGCGCTCGCAGTACACAGAGCTTCGCAAGGCCCGAAGAGCCGGAGGGAAGTATCGCACACGCAAATGTGCCAGGACAGAGACGTGTTCTACGTTGTCCCCTCTCGTCGTGCAGTTTGTGCCTCTGCTGCTTCTGCTGTTAGGAATCGCTCCTCGAAAGACGAGCGAGAGCGTCCTTCCGGGTGCATTGCACTGAGTCGAGTGCTCGCTCGGGACTTTGCTCTCGGGGCCAAGGCAAGAGGGCGTGCTTGCCCGCAGAACTGAGAACACGCTGTTGGGCAGAGCTGCAACTGACCGCTGGAGTTCAGCTCTCGCCGGACGGCAGAAGGCGAAGAACGAAGCCGCTTGCGAGCGGCGCAGTGCAGCGAAGAGCTCTCCCAATTCGCCGCTAGCTCCACGGTCCTCCTCAGCTGCGAGTAGCAGCGCTCGCAGTACACAGAGCTTCGCAAGGCCCGAAGAGCCGGAGGGAAGTTTCGCACACGAAAATGTGCCAGGACAGAGACGTGTTCTACGTTGTCCCCTCTCGTCGTGCAGTTTGTGCCTCTGCTGCTTGTGCTGTTAGGAATCGCTCCTCGAAAGACGAGCGAGAGCGTCCTTCCGGGTGCATTGCACTGAGTCGAGTGCTCGCTCGGGACTTTGCTCTCGGGGCCAAGGCAAGAGGGCGTGCTTGCCCGCAGAACTGAGAACACGCTGTTGGGCAGAGCTGCAACTGACCGCTGGAGTTCAGCTCTCGCCGGACGGCAGAAGGCGAAGAACGAAGCCGCTTGCGAGCGGCGCAGTGCAGCGAAGAGCTCTCCCAATTCGCCGCTAGCTCCACGGTCCTCCTCAGCTGCGAGTAGCAGCGCTCGCAGTACACAGAGCTTCGCAAGGCCCGAAGAGCCGGAGGGAAGTATCGCACACGCAAATGTGCCAGGACAGAGACGTGTTCTACGTTGTCCCCTCTCGTCGTGCAGTTTGTGCCTCTGCTGCTTCTGCTGTTAGGAATCGCTCCTCGAAAGACGAGCGAGAGCGTCCTTCCGGGTGCATTGCACTGAGTCGAGTGCTCGCTCGGGACTTTGCACTCGGGGCCAGGCAAGAGGGCGTGCTTGCCCGCAGAACTGAGAACACGCTGTTGGGCAGAGCTGCAACTGACCGCTGGAGTTCAGCTCTCGCCGGACGGCAGAAGGCGAAGAACGAAGCCGCTTGCGAGCGGCGCAGTGCAGCGAAGAGCTCTCCCAATTCGCCGCTAGCTCCACGGTCCTTCTCAGCTGCGAGTAGCAGCGCTCGCAGTACACAGAGCTTCGCAAGGCCCGAAGAGCCGGAGGGAAGTTTCGCACACGAAAATGTGCCAGGACAGAGACGTGTTCTACGTTGTCCCCTCTCGTCGTGCAGTTTGTGCCTCTGCTGCTTCTGCTGTTAGGAATCGCTCCTCGAAAGACGAGCTGAGAGCGTCCTTCCGGGTGCATTGCACTGAGTCGAGTGCTCGCTCGGGACTTTGCACTCGGGGCCAAGGCAAGAGGGCGTGCTTGCCCGCAGAACTGAGAACACGCTGTTGGGCAGAGCTGCAACTGACCGCTGGAGTTCAGCTCTCGCCGGACGGCAGAAGGCGAAGAACGAAGCCGCTTGCGAGCGGCGCAGTGCAGCGAAGGGCTCTCCGAATTCGCCGCTAGCTCCACGGTCCTTCTCAGCTGCGAGTAGCAGCGCTCGCAGTACACAGAGCTTCGCAAGGCCCGAAGAGCCGGAGGGAAGTATCGCACACGCAAATGTGCCAGGACAGAGACGTGTTCTACGTTGTCCCCTCTCGTCGTGCAGTTTGTGCCTCTGCTGCTTCTGCTGTTAGGAATCGCTCCTCGAAAGACGAGCGAGAGCGTCCTTCCGGGTGCATTGCACTGAGTCGAGTGCTCGCTCGGGACTTTGCACTCGGGGCCAAGGCAAGAGGGCGTGCTTGCCCGCAGAACTGAGAACACGCTGTTGGGCAGAGCTGCAACTGACCGCTGAGTTCAGCTCTCGCCGGACGGCAGAAGGCGAAGAACGAAGCCGCTTGCGAGCGGCGCAGTGCAGCGAAGAGCTCTCCGAATTCGCCGCTAGCTCCACGGTCCTTCTCAGCTGCGAGTAGCAGCGCTCGCAGTACACAGAGCTTCGCAAGGCCCGAAGAGCCGGAGGGAAGTATCGCACACGCAAATGTGCCAGGACAGAGACGTGTTCTACGTTGTCCCCTCTCGTCGTGCAGTTTGTGCCTCTGCTGCTTCTGCTGTTAGGAATCGCTCCTCGAAAGACGAGCGAGAGCGTCCTTCCGGGTGCATTGCACTGAGTCGAGTGCTCGCTCGGGACTTTGCTCTCGGGGCCAAGGCAAGAGGGCGTGCTTGCCCGCAGAACTGAGAACACGCTGTTGGGCAGAGCTGCAACTGACCGCTGGAGTTCAGCTCTCGCCGGACGGCAGAAGGCGAAGAACGAAGCCGCTTGCGAGCGGCGCAGTGCAGCGAAGAGCTCTCCCAATTCGCCGCTAGCTCCACGGTCCTTCTCAGCTGCGAGTAGCAGCCGCTCGCAGTACACAGAGCTTCGCAAGGCCCGAAGAGCCGGAGGGAAGTATCGCACACGCAAATGTGCCAGGACAGAGACGTGTTCTACGTTGACCCCTCTCGTCGTGCAGTTTGTGCCTCTGCTGCTTCTGCTGTTAGGAATCGCTCCTCGAAAGACGAGCGAGAGCGTCCTTCCGGGTGCATTGCACTGAGTCGAGTGCTCGCTCGGGACTTTGCTCTCGGGGCCAAGGCAAGAGGGCGTGCTTGCCCGCAGAACTGAGAACACGCTGTTGGGCAGAGCTGCAACTGACCGCTGGAGTTCAGCTCTCGCCGGACGGCAGAAGGCGAAGAACGAAGCCGCTTGCGAGCGGCGCAGTGCAGCGAAGAGCTCTCCCAATTCGCCGCTAGCTCCACGGTCCTTCTCAGCTGCGAGTAGCAGCGCTCGCAGTACACAGAGCTTCGCAAGGCCCGAAGAGCCGGAGGGAAGTATCGCACACGCAAATGTGCCAGGACAGAGACGTGTTCTACGTTGTCCCCTCTCGTCGTGCAGTTTGTGCCTCTGCTGCTTCTGCTGTTAGGAATCGCTCCTCGAAAGACGAGCGAGAGCGTCCTTCCGGGTGCATTGCACTGAGTCGAGTGCTCGCTCGGGACTTTGCTCTCGGGGCCAAGGCAAAGAGGGCGTGCTTGCCCGCAGAACTGAGAACACGCTGTTGGGCAGAGCTGCAACTGACCGCTGGAGTTCAGCTCTCGCCGGACGGCAGAAGGCGAAGAACGAAGCCGCTTGCGAGCGGCGCAGTGCAGCGAAGAGCTCTCCCAATTCGCCGCTAGCTCCACGGTCCTCCTCAGCTGCGAGTAGCAGCGCTCGCAGTACACAGAGCTTCGCAAGGCCCGAAGAGCCGGAGGGAAGTATCGCACACGCAAATGTGCCAGGACAGAGACGTGTTCTACGTTGTCCCCTCTCGTCGTGCAGTTTGTGCCTCTGCTGCTTCTGCTGTTAGGAATCGCTCCTCGAAAGACGAGCGAGAGCGTCCTTCCGGGTGCATTGCACTGAGTCGAGTGCTCGCTCGGGACTTTGCTCTCGGGGCCAAGGCAAGAGGGCGTGCTTGCCCGCAGAACTGAGAACACGCTGTTGGGCAGAGCTGCAACTGACCGCTGGAGTTCAGCTCTCGCCGGACGGCAGAGGCGAAGAACGAAGCCGCTTGCGAGCGGCGCAGTGCAGCGAAGAGCTCTCCGAATTCGCCGCTAGCTCCACGGTCCTCCTCAGCTGCGAGTAGCAGCGCTCGCAGTACACAGAGCTTCGCAAGGCCCGAAGAGCCGGAGGGAAGTATCGCACACGCAAATGTGCCAGGACAGAGACGTGTTCTACGTTGTCCCCTCTCGTCGTGCAGTTTGTGCCTCTGCTGCTTCTGCTGTTAGGAATCGCTCCTCGAAAGACGAGCGAGAGCGTCCTTCCGGGTGCATTGCACTGAGTCGAGTGCTCGCTCGGGACTTTGCTCTCGGGGCCAAGGCAAGAGGGCGTGCTTGCCCGCAGAACTGAGAACACGCTGTTGGGCAGAGCTGCAACTGACCGCTGGAGTTCAGCTCTCGCCGGACGGCAGAAGGCGAAGAACGAAGCCGCTTGCGAGCGGCGCAGTGCAGCGAAGAGCTCTCCCAATTCGCCGCTAGCTCCACGGTCCTCCTCAGCTGCGAGTAGCAGCGCTCGCAGTACACAGAGCTTCGCAAGGCCCGAAGAGCCGGAGGGAAGTATCGCACACGCAAATGTGCCAGGACAGAGACGTGTTCTACGTTGTCCCCTCTCGTCGTGCAGTTTGTGCCTCTGCTGCTTCTGCTGTTAGGAATCGCTCCTCGAAAGACGAGCGAGAGCGTCCTTCCGGGTGCATTGCACTGAGTCGAGTGCTCGCTCGGGACTTTGCACTCGGGGCCAAGGCAAGAGGGCGTGCTTGCCCGCAGAACTGAGAACACGCTGTTGGGCAGAGCTGCAACTGACCGCTGGAGTTCAGCTCTCGCCGGACGGCAGAAGGCGAAGAACGAAGCCGCTTGCGAGCGGCGCAGTGCAGCGAAGAGCTCTCCCAATTCGCCGCTAGCTCCACGGTCCTCCTCAGCTGCGAGTAGCAGCGCTCGCAGTACACAGAGCTTCGCAAGGCCCGAAGAGCCGGAGGGAAGTATCGCACACGCAAATGTGCCAGGACAGAGACGTGTTCTACGTTGTCCCCTCTCGTCGTGCAGTTTGTGCCTCTGCTGCTTCTGCTGTTAGGAATCGCTCCTCGAAAGACGAGCGAGAGCGTCCTTCCGGGTGCATTGCACTGAGTCGAGTGCTCGCTCGGGACTTTGCACTCGGGGCCAAGGCAAGAGGGCGTGCTTGCCCGCAGAACTGAGAACACGCTGTTGGGCAGAGCTGCAACTGACCGCTGGAGTTCAGCTCTCGCCGGACGGCAGAAGGCGAAGAACGAAGCCGCTTGCGAGCGGCGCAGTGCAGCGAAGAGCTCTCCCAATTCGCCGCTAGCTCCACGGTCCTCCTCAGCTGCGAGTAGCAGCGCTCGCAGTACACAGAGCTTCGCAAGGCCCGAAGAGCCGGAGGGAAGTATCGCACACGCAAATGTGCCAGGACAGAGACGTGTTCTACGTTGTCCCCTCTCGTCGTGCAGTTTGTGCCTCTGCTGCTTCTGCTGTTAGGAATCGCTCCTCGAAAGACGAGCGAGAGCGTCCTTCCGGGTGCATTGCACTGAGTCGAGTGCTCGCTCGGGACTTTGCACTCGGGGCCAAGGCAAGAGGGCGTGCTTGCCCGCAGAACTGAGAACACGCTGTTGGGCAGAGCTGCAACTGACCGCTGGAGTTCAGCTCTCGCCGGACGGCAGAAGGCGAAGAACGAAGCCGCTTGCGAGCGGCGCAGTGCAGCGAAGAGCTCTCCCAATTCGCCGCTAGCTCCACGGTCCTCCTCAGCTGCGAGTAGCAGCGCTCGCAGTACACAGAGCTTCGCAAGGCCCGAAGAGCCGGAGGGAAGTATCGCACACGCAAATGTGCCAGGACAGAGACGTGTTCTACGTTGTCCCCTCTCGTCGTGCAGTTTGTGCCTCTGCTGCTTCTGCTGTTAGGAATCGCTCCTCGAAAGACGAGCGAGAGCGTCCTTCCGGGTGCATTGCACTGAGTCGAGTGCTCGCTCGGGACTTTGCACTCGGGGCCAAGGCAAGAGGGCGTGCTTGCCCGCAGAACTGAGAACACGCTGTTGGGCAGAGCTGCAACTGACCGCTGGAGTTCAGCTCTCGCCGGACGGCAGAAGGCGAAGAACGAAGCCGCTTGCGAGCGGCGCAGTGCAGCGAAGAGCTCTCCCAATTCGCCGCTAGCTCCACGGTCCTCCTCAGCTGCGAGTAGCAGCGCTCGCAGTACACAGAGCTTCGCAAGGCCCGAAGAGCCGGAGGGAAGTATCGCACACGCAAATGTGCCAGGACAGAGACGTGTTCTACGTTGTCCCCTCTCGTCGTGCAGTTTGTGCCTCTGCTGCTTCTGCTGTTAGGAATCGCTCCTCGAAAGACGAGCGAGAGCGTCCTTCCGGGTGCATTGCACTGAGTCGAGTGCTCGCTCGGGACTTTGCTCTCGGGGCCAAGGCAAGAGGGCGTGCTTGCCCGCAGAACTGAGAACACGCTGTTGGGCAGAGCTGCAACTGACCGCTGGAGTTCAGCTCTCGCCGGACGGCAGAAGGCGAAGAACGAAGCCGCTTGCGAGCGGCGCAGTGCAGCGAAGAGCTCTCCCAATTCGCCGCTAGCTCCACGGTCCTCCTCAGCTGCGAGTAGCAGCGCTCGCAGTACACAGAGCTTCGCAAGGCCCGAAGAGCCGGAGGGAAGTTTCGCACACGCAAATGTGCCAGGACAGAGACGTGTTCTACGTTGTCCCCTCTCGTCGTGCAGTTTGTGCCTCTGCTGCTTCTGCTGTTAGGAATCGCTCCTCGAAAGACGAGCGAGAGCGTCCTTCCGGGTGCATTGCACTGAGTCGAGTGCTCGCTCGGGACTTTGCTCTCGGGGCCAAGGCAAGAGGGCGTGCTTGCCCGCAGAACTGAGAACACGCTGTTGGGCAGAGCTGCAACTGACCGCTGGAGTTCAGCTCTCGCCGGACGGCAGAAGGCGAAGAACGAAGCCGCTTGCGAGCGGCGCAGTGCAGCGAAGGGCTCTCCGAATTCGCCGCTAGCTCCACGGTCCTCCTCAGCTGCGAGTAGCAGCGCTCGCAGTACACAGAGCTTCGCAAGGCCCGAAGAGCCGGAGGGAAGTTTCGCACACGAAAATGTGCCAGGACAGAGACGTGTTCTACGTTGTCCCTTCTCGTCGTGCAGTTTGTGCCTCTGCTGCTTCTGCTGTTAGGAATCGCTCCTCGAAAGACGAGCGAGAGCGTCCTTCCGGGTGCATTGCACTGAGTCGAGTGCTCGCTCGGGACTTTGCTCTCGGGGCCAAGGCAAGAGGGCGTGCTTGCCCGCAGAACTGAGAACACGCTGTTGGGCAGAGCTGCAACTGACCGCTGGAGTTCAGCTCTCGCCGGACGGCAGAAGGCGAAGAACGAAGCCGCTTGCGAGCGGCGCAGTGCAGCGAAGAGCTCTCCCAATTCGCCGCTAGCTCCACGGTCCTCCTCAGCTGCGAGTAGCAGCGCTCGCAGTACACAGAGCTTCGCAAGGCCCGAAGAGCCGGAGGGAAGTATCGCACACGCAAATGTGCCAGGACAGAGACGTGTTCTACGTTGTCCCCTCTCGTCGTGCAGTTTGTGCCTCTGCTGCTTCTGCTGTTAGGAATCGCTCCTCGAAAGACGAGCGAGAGCGTCCTTCCGGGTGCATTGCACTGAGTCGAGTGCTCGCTCGGGACTTTGCACTCGGGGCCAAGGCAAGAGGGCGTGCTTGCCCGCAGAACTGAGAACACGCTGTTGGGCAGAGCTGCAACTGACCGCTGGAGTTCAGCTCTCGCCGGACGGCAGAAGGCGAAGAACGAAGCCGCTTGCGAGCGGCGCAGTGCAGCGAAGAGCTCTCCCAATTCGCCGCTAGCTCCACGGTCCTCCTCAGCTGCGAGTAGCAGCGCTCGCAGTACACAGAGCTTCGCAAGGCCCGAAGAGCCGGAGGGAAGTATCGCACACGCAAATGTGCCAGGACAGAGACGTGTTCTACGTTGTCCCCTCTCGTCGTGCAGTTTGTGCCTCTGCTGCTTCTGCTGTTAGGAATCGCTCCTCGAAAGACGAGCGAGAGCGTCCTTCCGGGTGCATTGCACTGAGTCGAGTGCTCGCTCGGGACTTTGCTCTCGGGGCCAAGGCAAGAGGGCGTGCTTGCCCGCAGAACTGAGAACACGCTGTTGGGCAGAGCTGCAACTGACCGCTGGAGTTCAGCTCTCGCCGGACGGCAGAAGGCGAAGAACGAAGCCGCTTGCGAGCGGCGCAGTGCAGCGAAGAGCTCTCCCAATTCGCCGCTAGCTCCACGGTCCTCCTCAGCTGCGAGTAGCAGCGCTCGCAGTACACAGAGCTTCGCAAGGCCCGAAGAGCCGGAGGGAAGTTTCGCACACGAAAATGTGCCAGGACAGAGACGTGTTCTACGTTGTCCCTTCTCGTCGTGCAGTTTGTGCCTCTGCTGCTTCTGCTGTTAGGAATCGCTCCTCGAAAGACGAGCGAGAGCGTCCTTCCGGGTGCATTGCACTGAGTCGAGTGCTCGCTCGGGACTTTGCTCTCGGGGCCAAGGCAAGAGGGCGTGCTTGCCCGCAGAACTGAGAACACGCTGTTGGGCAGAGCTGCAACTGACCGCTGGAGTTCAGCTCTCGCCGGACGGCAGAAGGCGAAGAACGAAGCCGCTTGCGAGCGGCGCAGTGCAGCGAAGAGCTCTCCGAATTCGCCGCTAGCTCCACGGTCCTCCTCAGCTGCGAGTAGCAGCGCTCGCAGTACACAGAGCTTCGCAAGGCCCGAAGAGCCGGAGGGAAGTTTCGCACACGCAAATGTGCCAGGACAGAGACGTGTTCTACGTTGTCCCCTCTCGTCGTGCAGTTTGTGCCTCTGCTGCTTCTGCTGTTAGGAATCGCTCCTCGAAAGACGAGCGAGAGCGTCCTTCCGGGTGCATTGCACTGAGTCGAGTGCTCGCTCGGGACTTTGCACTCGGGGCCAAGGCAAGAGGGCGTGCTTGCCCGCAGAACTGAGAACACGCTGTTGGGCAGAGCTGCAACTGACCGCTGGAGTTCAGCTCTCGCCGGACGGCAGAAGGCGAAGAACGAAGCCGCTTGCGAGCGGCGCAGTGCAGCGAAGGGCTCTCCGAATTCGCCGCTAGCTCCACGGTCCTTCTCAGCTGCGAGTAGCAGCGCTCGCAGTACACAGAGCTTCGCAAGGCCCGAAGAGCCGGAGGGAAGTATCGCACACGCAAATGTGCCAGGACAGAGACGTGTTCTACGTTGTCCCCTCTCGTCGTGCAGTTTGTGCCTCTGCTGCTTCTGCTGTTAGGAATCGCTCCTCGAAAGACGAGCGAGAGCGTCCTTCCGGGTGCATTGCACTGAGTCGAGTGCTCGCTCGGGACTTTGCTCTCGGGGCCAAGGCAAGAGGGCGTGCTTGCCCGCAGAACTGAGAACACGCTGTTGGGCAGAGCTGCAACTGACCGCTGGAGTTCAGCTCTCGCCGGACGGCAGAAGGCGAAGAACGAAGCCGCTTGCGAGCGGCGCAGTGCAGCGAAGGGCTCTCCCAATTCGCCGCTAGCTCCACGGTCCTCCTCAGCTGCGAGTAGCAGCGCTCGCAGTACACAGAGCTTCGCAAGGCCCGAAGAGCCGGAGGGAAGTTTCGCACACGAAAATGTGCCAGGACAGAGACGTGTTCTACGTTGTCCCTTCTCGTCGTGCAGTTTGTGCCTCTGCTGCTTCTGCTGTTAGGAATCGCTCCTCGAAAGACGAGCGAGAGCGTCCTTCCGGGTGCATTGCACTGAGTCGAGTGCTCGCTCGGGACTTTGCTCTCGGGGCCAAGGCAAGAGGGCGTGCTTGCCCGCAGAACTGAGAACACGCTGTTGGGCAGAGCTGCAACTGACCGCTGGAGTTCAGCTCTCGCCGGACGGCAGAAGGCGAAGAACGAAGCCGCTTGCGAGCGGCGCAGTGCAGCGAAGAGCTCTCCCAATTCGCCGCTAGCTCCACGGTCCACCTCAGCTGCGAGTAGCAGCGCTCGCAGTACACAGAGCTTCGCAAGGCCCGAAGAGCCGGAGGGAAGTATCGCACACGCAAATGTGCCAGGACAGAGACGTGTTCTACGTTGTCCCCTCTCGTCGTGCAGTTTGTGCCTCTGCTGCTTCTGCTGTTAGGAATCGCTCCTCGAAAGACGAGCGAGAGCGTCCTTCCGGGTGCATTGCACTGAGTCGAGTGCTCGCTCGGGACTTTGCTCTCGGGGCCAAGGCAAGAGGGCGTGCTTGCCCGCAGAACTGAGAACACGCTGTTGGGCAGAGCTGCAACTGACCGCTGGAGTTCAGCTCTCGCCGGACGGCAGAAGGCGAAGAACGAAGCCGCTTGCGAGCGGCGCAGTGCAGCGAAGAGCTCTCCCAATTCGCCGCTAGCTCCACGGTCCTCCTCAGCTGCGAGTAGCAGCGCTCGCAGTACACAGAGCTTCGCAAGGCCCGAAGAGCCGGAGGGAAGTATCGCACACGCAAATGTGCCAGGACAGAGACGTGTTCTACGTTGTCCCCTCTCGTCGTGCAGTTTGTGCCTCTGCTGCTTCTGCTGTTAGGAATCGCTCCTCGAAAGACGAGCGAGAGCGTCCTTCCGGGTGCATTGCACTGAGTCGAGTGCTCGCTCGGGACTTTGCTCTCGGGGCCAAGGCAAGAGGGCGTGCTTGCCCGCAGAACTGAGAACACGCTGTTGGGCAGAGCTGCAACTGACCGCTGGAGTTCAGCTCTCGCCGGACGGCAGAAGGCGAAGAACGAAGCCGCTTGCGAGCGGCGCAGTGCAGCGAAGAGCTCTCCCAATTCGCCGCTAGCTCCACGGTCCTCCTCAGCTGCGAGTAGCAGCGCTCGCAGTACACAGAGCTTCGCAAGGCCCGAAGAGCCGGAGGGAAGTTTCGCACACGAAAATGTGCCAGGACAGAGACGTGTTCTACGTTGTCCCCTCTCGTCGTGCAGTTTGTGCCTCTGCTGCTTCTGCTGTTAGGAATCGCTCCTCGAAAGACGAGCGAGAGCGTCCTTCCGGGTGCATTGCACTGAGTCGAGTGCTCGCTCGGGACTTTGCTCTCGGGGCCAAGGCAAGAGGGCGTGCTTGCCCGCAGAACTGAGAACACGCTGTTGGGCAGAGCTGCAACTGACCGCTGGAGTTCAGCTCTCGCCGGACGGCAGAAGGCGAAGAACGAAGCCGCTTGCGAGCGGCGCAGTGCAGCGAAGGGCTCTCCGAATTCGCCGCTAGCTCCACGGTCCTCCTCAGCTGCGAGTAGCAGCGCTCGCAGTACACAGAGCTTCGCAAGGCCCGAAGAGCCGGAGGGAAGTTTCGCACACGAAAATGTGCCAGGACAGAGACGTGTTCTACGTTGTCCCCTCTCGTCGTGCAGTTTGTGCATCTGCTGCTTGTGCTGTTAGGAATCGCTCCTCGAAAGACGAGCGAGAGCGTCCTTCCGGGTGCATTGCACTGAGTCGAGTGCTCGCTCGGGACTTTGCTCTCGGGGCCAAGGCAAGAGGGCGTGCTTGCCCGCAGAACTGAGAACACGCTGTTGGGCAGAGCTGCAACTGACCGCTGGAGTTCAGCTCTCGCCGGACGGCAGAAGGCGAAGAACGAAGCCGCTTGCGAGCGGCGCAGTGCAGCGAAGAGCTCTCCCAATTCGCCGCTAGCTCCACGGTCCTTCTCAGCTGCGAGTAGCAGCGCTCGCAGTACACAGAGCTTCGCAAGGCCCGAAGAGCCGGAGGGAAGTATCGCACACGCAAATGTGCCAGGACAGAGACGTGTTCTACGTTGTCCCCTCTCGTCGTGCAGTTTGTGCCTCTGCTGCTTCTGCTGTTAGGAATCGCTCCTCGAAAGACGAGCGAGAGCGTCCTTCCGGGTGCATTGCACTGAGTCGAGTGCTCGCTCGGGACTTTGCTCTCGGGGCCAAGGCAAGAGGGCGTGCTTGCCCGCAGAACTGAGAACACGCTGTTGGGCAGAGCTGCAACTGACCGCTGGAGTTCAGCTCTCGCCGGACGGCAGAAGGCGAAGAACGAAGCCGCTTGCGAGCGGCGCAGTGCAGCGAAGGGCTCTCCCAATTCGCCGCTAGCTCCACGGTCCTCCTCAGCTGCGAGTAGCAGCGCTCGCAGTACACAGAGCTTCGCAAGGCCCGAAGAGCCGGAGGGAAGTATCGCACACGCAAATGTGCCAGGACAGAGACGTGTTCTACGTTGTCCCCTCTCGTCGTGCAGTTTGTGCCTCTGCTGCTTCTGCTGTTAGGAATCGCTCCTCGAAAGACGAGCGAGAGCGTCCTTCCGGGTGCATTGCACTGAGTCGAGTGCTCGCTCGGGACTTTGCACTCGGGGCCAAGGCAAGAGGGCGTGCTTGCCCGCAGAACTGAGAACACGCTGTTGGGCAGAGCTGCAACTGACCGCTGGAGTTCAGCTCTCGCCGGACGGCAGAAGGCGAAGAACGAAGCCGCTTGCGAGCGGCGCAGTGCAGCGAAGGGCTCTCCGAATTCGCCGCTAGCTCCACGGTCCTTCTCAGCTGCGAGTAGCAGCGCTCGCAGTACACAGAGCTTCGCAAGGCCCGAAGAGCCGGAGGGAAGTATCGCACACGCAAATGTGCCAGGACAGAGACGTGTTCTACGTTGTCCCCTCTCGTCGTGCAGTTTGTGCCTCTGCTGCTTCTGCTGTTAGGAATCGCTCCTTGAAAGACGAGCGAGAGCGTCCTTCCGGGTGCATTGCACTGAGTCGAGTGCTCGCTCGGGACTTTGCTCTCGGGGCCAAGGCAAGAGGGCGTGCTTGCCCGCAGAACTGAGAACACGCTGTTGGGCAGAGCTGCAACTGACCGCTGGAGTTCAGCTCTCGCCGGACGGCAGAAGGCGAAGAACGAAGCCGCTTGCGAGCGGCGCAGTGCAGCGAAGGGCTCTCCCAATTCGCCGCTAGCTCCACGGTCCTCCTCAGCTGCGAGTAGCAGCGCTCGCAGTACACAGAGCTTCGCAAGGCCCGAAGAGCCGGAGGGAAGTATCGCACACGCAAATGTGCCAGGACAGAGACGTGTTCTACGTTGTCCCCTCTCGTCGTGCAGTTTGTGCCTCTGCTGCTTCTGCTGTTAGGAATCGCTCCTTGAAAGACGAGCGAGAGCGTCCTTCCGGGTGCATTGCACTGAGTCGAGTGCTCGCTCGGGACTTTGCTCTCGGGCCAAGGCAAGAGGGCGTGCTTGCCCGCAGAACTGAGAACACGCTGTTGGGCAGAGCTGCAACTGACCGCTGGAGTTCAGCTCTCGCCGGACGGCAGAAGGCGAAGAACGAAGCCGCTTGCGAGCGGCGCAGTGCAGCGAAGGGCTCTCCCAATTCGCCGCTAGCTCCACGGTCCTCCTCAGCTGCGAGTAGCAGCGCTCGCAGTACACAGAGCTTCGCAAGGCCCGAAGAGCCGGAGGGAAGTTTCGCACACGAAAATGTGCCAGGACAGAGACGTGTTCTACGTTGTCCCTTCTCGTCGTGCAGTTTGTGCCTCTGCTGCTTCTGCTGTTAGGAATCGCTCCTCGAAAGACGAGCGAGAGCGTCCTTCCGGGTGCATTGCACTGAGTCGAGTGCTCGCTCGGGACTTTGCTCTCGGGGCCAAGGCAAGAGGGCGTGCTTGCCCGCAGAACTGAGAACACGCTGTTGGGCAGAGCTGCAACTGACCGCTGGAGTTCAGCTCTCGCCGGACGGCAGAAGGCGAAGAACGAAGCCGCTTGCGAGCGGCGCAGTGCAGCGAAGAGCTCTCCCAATTCGCCGCTAGCTCCACGGTCCTCCTCAGCTGCGAGTAGCAGCGCTCGCAGTACACAGAGCTTCGCAAGGCCCGAAGAGCCGGAGGGAAGTTTCGCACACGCAAATGTGCCAGGACAGAGACGTGTTCTACGTTGTCCCCTCTCGTCGTGCAGTTTGTGCCTCTGCTGCTTCTGCTGTTAGGAATCGCTCCTCGAAAGACGAGCGAGAGCGTCCTTCCGGGTGCATTGCACTGAGTCGAGTGCTCGCTCGGGACTTTGCTCTCGGGGCCAAGGCAAGAGGGCGTGCTTGCCCGCAGAACTGAGAACACGCTGTTGGGCAGACCTGCAACTGACCGCTGGAGTTCAGCTCTCGCCGGACGGCAGAAGGCGAAGAACGAAGCCGCTTGCGAGCGGCGCAGTGCAGCGAAGAGCTCTCCCAATTCGCCGCTAGCTCCACGGTCCTTCTCAGCTGCGAGTAGCAGCGCTCGCAGTACACAGAGCTTCGCAAGGCCCGAAGAGCCGGAGGGAAGTATCGCACACGCAAATGTGCCAGGACAGAGACGTGTTCTACGTTGTCCCCTCTCGTCGTGCAGTTTGTGCCTCTGCTGCTTCTGCTGTTAGGAATCGCTCCTCGAAAGACGAGCGAGAGCGTCCTTCCGGGTGCATTGCACTGAGTCGAGTGCTCGCTCGGGACTTTGCACTCGGGGCCAAGGCAAGAGGGCGTGCTTGCCCGCAGAACTGAGAACACGCTGTTGGGCAGACCTGCAACTGACCGCTGGAGTTCAGCTCTCGCCGGACGGCAGAAGGCGAAGAACGAAGCCGCTTGCGAGCGGCGCAGTGCAGCGAAGAGCTCTCCCAATTCGCCGCTAGCTCCACGGTCCTTCTCAGCTGCGAGTAGCAGCGCTCGCAGTACACAGAGCTTCGCAAGGCCCGAAGAGCCGGAGGGAAGTATCGCACACGCAAATGTGCCAGGACAGAGACGTGTTCTACGTTGTCCCCTCTCGTCGTGCAGTTTGTGCCTCTGCTGCTTCTGCTGTTAGGAATCGCTCCTCGAAAGACGAGCGAGAGCGTCCTTCCGGGTGCATTGCACTGAGTCGAGTGCTCGCTCGGGACTTTGCACTCGGGGCCAAGGCAAGAGGGCGTGCTTGCCCGCAGAACTGAGAACACGCTGTTGGGCAGAGCTGCAACTGACCGCTGGAGTTCAGCTCTCGCCGGACGGCAGAAGGCGAAGAACGAAGCCGCTTGCGAGCGGCGCAGTGCAGCGAAGAGCTCTCCCAATTCGCCGCTAGCTCCACGGTCCTTCTCAGCTGCGAGTAGCAGCGCTCGCAGTACACAGAGCTTCGCAAGGCCCGAAGAGCCGGAGGGAAGTATCGCACACGCAAATGTGCCAGGACAGAGACGTGTTCTACGTTGTCCCCTCTCGTCGTGCAGTTTGTGCCTCTGCTGCTTCTGCTGTTAGGAATCGCTCCTCGAAAGACGAGCGAGAGCGTCCTTCCGGGTGCATTGCACTGAGTCGAGTGCTCGCTCGGGACTTTGCTCTCGGGGCCAAGGCAAGAGGGCGTGCTTGCCCGCAGAACTGAGAACACGCTGTTGGGCAGAGCTGCAACTGACCGCTGGAGTTCAGCTCTCGCCGGACGGCAGAAGGCGAAGAACGAAGCCGCTTGCGAGCGGCGCAGTGCAGCGAAGAGCTCTCCCAATTCGCCGCTAGCTCCACGGTCCTCCTCAGCTGCGAGTAGCAGCGCTCGCAGTACACAGAGCTTCGCAAGGCCCGAAGAGCCGGAGGGAAGTTTCGCACACGAAAATGTGCCAGGACAGAGACGTGTTCTACGTTGTCCCTTCTCGTCGTGCAGTTTGTGCCTCTGCTGCTTCTGCTGTTAGGAATCGCTCCTCGAAAGACGAGCGAGAGCGTCCTTCCGGGTGCATTGCACTGAGTCGAGTGCTCGCTCGGGACTTTGCACTCGGGGCCAAGGCAAGAGGGCGTGCTTGCCCGCAGAACTGAGAACACGCTGTTGGGCAGAGCTGCAACTGACCGCTGGAGTTCAGCTCTCGCCGGACGGCAGAAGGCGAAGAACGAAGCCGCTTGCGAGCGGCGCAGTGCAGCGAAGAGCTCTCCCAATTCGCCGCTAGCTCCACGGTCCTCCTCAGCTGCGAGTAGCAGCGCTCGCAGTACACAGAGCTTCCGGAGGGAAGTATCGCACACGCAAATGTGCCAGGACAGAGACGTGTTCTACGTTGTCCCCTCTCGTCGTGCAGTTTGTGCCTCTGCTGCTTCTGCTGTTAGGAATCGCTCCTCGAAAGACGAGCGAGAGCGTCCTTCCGGGTGCATTGCACTGAGTCGAGTGCTCGCTCGGGACTTTGCTCTCGGGGCCAAGGCAAGAGGGCGTGCTTGCCCGCAGAACTGAGAACACGCTGTTGGGCAGAGCTGCAACTGACCGCTGGAGTTCAGCTCTCGCCGGACGGCAGAAGGCGAAGAACGAAGCCGCTTGCGAGCGGCGCAGTGCAGCGAAGAGCTCTCCCAATTCGCCGCTAGCTCCACGGTCCTTCTCAGCTGCGAGTAGCAGCGCTCGCAGTACACAGAGCTTCGCAAGGCCCGAAGAGCCGGAGGGAAGTATCGCACACGCAAATGTGCCAGGACAGAGACGTGTTCTACGTTGTCCCCTCTCGTCGTGCAGTTTGTGCCTCTGCTGCTTCTGCTGTTAGGAATCGCTCCTCGAAAGACGAGCGAGAGCGTCCTTCCGGGTGCATTGCACTGAGTCGAGTGCTCGCTCGGGACTTTGCTCTCGGGGCCAAGGCAAGAGGGCGTGCTTGCCCGCAGAACTGAGAACACGCTGTTGGGCAGAGCTGCAACTGACCGCTGGAGTTCAGCTCTCGCCGGACGGCAGAAGGCGAAGAACGAAGCCGCTTGCGAGCGGCGCAGTGCAGCGAAGAGCTCTCCCAATTCGCCGCTAGCTCCACGGTCCTCCTCAGCTGCGAGTAGCAGCGCTCGCAGTACACAGAGCTTCGCAAGGCCCGAAGAGCCGGAGGGAAGTTTCGCACACGAAAATGTGCCAGGACAGAGACGTGTTCTACGTTGTCCCTTCTCGTCGTGCAGTTTGTGCCTCTGCTGCTTCTGCTGTTAGGAATCGCTCCTCGAAAGACGAGCGAGAGCGTCCTTCCGGGTGCATTGCACTGAGTCGAGTGCTCGCTCGGGACTTTGCACTCGGGGCCAAGGCAAGAGGGCGTGCTTGCCCGCAGAACTGAGAACACGCTGTTGGGCAGAGCTGCAACTGACCGCTGGAGTTCAGCTCTCGCCGGACGGCAGAAGGCGAAGAACGAAGCCGCTTGCGAGCGGCGCAGTGCAGCGAAGAGCTCTCCCAATTCGCCGCTAGCTCCACGGTCCTTCTCAGCTGCGAGTAGCAGCGCTCGCAGTACACAGAGCTTCGCAAGGCCCGAAGAGCCGGAGGGAAGTATCGCACACGCAAATGTGCCAGGACAGAGACGTGTTCTACGTTGTCCCCTCTCGTCGTGCAGTTTGTGCCTCTGCTGCTTCTGCTGTTAGGAATCGCTCCTCGAAAGACGAGCGAGAGCGTCCTTCCGGGTGCATTGCACTGAGTCGAGTGCTCGCTCGGGACTTTGCTCTCGGGGCCAAGGCAAGAGGGCGTGCTTGCCCGCAGAACTGAGAACACGCTGTTGGGCAGAGCTGCAACTGACCGCTGGAGTTCAGCTCTCGCCGGACGGCAGAAGGCGAAGAACGAAGCCGCTTGCGAGCGGCGCAGTGCAGCGAAGAGCTCTCCCAATTCGCCGCTAG
This sequence comes from Sturnus vulgaris, assembly GCF_052056855.1. Lineage (NCBI taxonomy): Eukaryota > Metazoa > Chordata > Aves > Passeriformes > Sturnidae > Sturnus > Sturnus vulgaris. Next base: position 35,897 of record NW_028276619.1, read on the forward strand.
CTCCACGGTCCTCCTCAGCTGCGAGTAGCAGCGCTCGCAGTACACAGAGCTTCGCAAGGCCCGAAGAGCCGGAGGGAAGTTTCGCACACGAAAATGTGCCAGGACAGAGACGTGTTCTACGTTGTCCCTTCTCGTCGTGCAGTTTGTGCCTCTGCTGCTTCTGCTGTTAGGAATCGCTCCTCGAAAGACGAGCGAGAGCGTCCTTCCGGGTGCATTGCACTGAGTCGAGTGCTCGCTCGGGACTTTGCACTCGGGGCCAAGGCAAGAGGGCGTGCTTGCCCGCAGAACTGAGAACACGCTGTTGGGCAGAGCTGCAACTGACCGCTGGAGTTCAGCTCTCGCCGGACGGCAGAAGGCGAAGAACGAAGCCGCTTGCGAGCGGCGCAGTGCAGCGAAGAGCTCTCCCAATTCGCCGCTAGCTCCACGGTCCTCCTCAGCTGCGAGTAGCAGCGCTCGCAGTACACAGAGCTTCGCAAGGCCCGAAGAGCCGGAGGGAAGTTTCGCACACGAAAATGTGCCAGGACAGAGACGTGTTCTACGTTGTCCCCTCTCGTCGTGCAGTTTGTGCCTCTGCTGCTTCTGCTGTTAGGAATCGCTCCTCGAAAGACGAGCGAGAGCGTCCTTCCGGGTGCATTGCACTGAGTCGAGTGCTCGCTCGGGACTTTGCACTCGGGGCCAAGGCAAGAGGGCGTGCTTGCCCGCAGAACTGAGAACACGCTGTTGGGCAGAGCTGCAACTGACCGCTGGAGTTCAGCTCTCGCCGGACGGCAGAAGGCGAAGAACGAAGCCGCTTGCGAGCGGCGCAGTGCAGCGAAGAGCTCTCCCAATTCGCCGCTAGCTCCACGGTCCTTCTCAGCTGCGAGTAGCAGCGCTCGCAGTACACAGAGCTTCGCAAGGCCCGAAGAGCCGGAGGGAAGTATCGCACACGCAAATGTGCCAGGACAGAGACGTGTTCTACGTTGTCCCCTCTCGTCGTGCAGTTTGTGCCTCTGCTGCTTCTGCTGTTAGGAATCGCTCCTCGAAAGACGAGCGAGAGCGTCCTTCCGGGTGCATTGCACTGAGTCGAGTGCTCGCTCGGGACTTTGCTCTCGGGGCCAAGGCAAGAGGGCGTGCTTGCCCGCAGAACTGAGAACACGCTGTTGGGCAGAGCTGCAACTGACCGCTGGAGTTCAGCTCTCGCCGGACGGCAGAAGGCGAAGAACGAAGCCGCTTGCGAGCGGCGCAGTGCAGCGAAGAGCTCTCCCAATTCGCCGCTAGCTCCACGGTCCTTCTCAGCTGCGAGTAGCAGCGCTCGCAGTACACAGAGCTTCGCAAGGCCCGAAGAGCCGGAGGGAAGTATCGCACACGCAAATGTGCCAGGACAGAGACGTGTTCTACGTTGTCCCCTCTCGTCGTGCAGTTTGTGCCTCTGCTGCTTCTGCTGTTAGGAATCGCTCCTCGAAAGACGAGCGAGAGCGTCCTTCCGGGTGCATTGCACTGAGTCGAGTGCTCGCTCGGGACTTTGCTCTCGGGGCCAAGGCAAGAGGGCGTGCTTGCCCGCAGAACTGAGAACACGCTGTTGGGCAGAGCTGCAACTGACCGCTGGAGTTCAGCTCTCGCCGGACGGCAGAAGGCGAAGAACGAAGCCGCTTGCGAGCGGCGCAGTGCAGCGAAGAGCTCTCCCAATTCGCCGCTAGCTCCACGGTCCTCCTCAGCTGCGAGTAGCAGCGCTCGCAGTACACAGAGCTTCGCAAGGCCCGAAGAGCCGGAGGGAAGTTTCGCACACGAAAATGTGCCAGGACAGAGACGTGTTCTACGTTGTCCCTTCTCGTCGTGCAGTTTGTGCCTCTGCTGCTTCTGCTGTTAGGAATCGCTCCTCGAAAGACGAGCGAGAGCGTCCTTCCGGGTGCATTGCACTGAGTCGAGTGCTCGCTCGGGACTTTGCACTCGGGGCCAAGGCAAGAGGGCGTGCTTGCCCGCAGAACTGAGAACACGCTGTTGGGCAGAGCTGCAACTGACCGCTGGAGTTCAGCTCTCGCCGGACGGCAGAAGGCGAAGAACGAAGCCGCTTGCGAGCGGCGCAGTGCAGCGAAGAGCTCTCCCAATTCGCCGCTAGCTCCACGGTCCTCCTCAGCTGCGAGTAGCAGCGCTCGCAGTACACAGAGCTTCGCAAGGCCCGAAGAGCCGGAGGGAAGTATCGCACACGCAAATGTGCCAGGACAGAGACGTGTTCTACGTTGTCCCCTCTCGTCGTGCAGTTTGTGCCTCTGCTGCTTCTGCTGTTAGGAATCGCTCCTCGAAAGACGAGCGAGAGCGTCCTTCCGGGTGCATTGCACTGAGTCGAGTGCTCGCTCGGGACTTTGCTCTCGGGGCCAAGGCAAGAGGGCGTGCTTGCCCGCAGAACTGAGAACACGCTGTTGGGCAGAGCTGCAACTGACCGCTGGAGTTCAGCTCTCGCCGGACGGCAGAAGGCGAAGAACGAAGCCGCTTGCGAGCGGCGCAGTGCAGCGAAGAGCTCTCCCAATTCGCCGCTAGCTCCACGGTCCTTCTCAGCTGCGAGTAGCAGCGCTCGCAGTACACAGAGCTTCGCAAGGCCCGAAGAGCCGGAGGGAAGTATCGCACACGCAAATGTGCCAGGACAGAGACGTGTTCTACGTTGTCCCCTCTCGTCGTGCAGTTTGTGCCTCTGCTGCTTCTGCTGTTAGGAATCGCTCCTCGAAAGACGAGCGAGAGCGTCCTTCCGGGTGCATTGCACTGAGTCGAGTGCTCGCTCGGGACTTTGCTCTCGGGGCCAAGGCAAGAGGGCGTGCTTGCCCGCAGAACTGAGAACACGCTGTTGGGCAGAGCTGCAACTGACCGCTGGAGTTCAGCTCTCGCCGGACGGCAGAAGGCGAAGAACGAAGCCGCTTGCGAGCGGCGCAGTGCAGCGAAGAGCTCTCCCAATTCGCCGCTAGCTCCACGGTCCTTCTCAGCTGCGAGTAGCAGCGCTCGCAGTACACAGAGCTTCGCAAGGCCCGAAGAGCCGGAGGGAAGTATCGCACACGCAAATGTGCCAGGACAGAGACGTGTTCTACGTTGTCCCCTCTCGTCGTGCAGTTTGTGCCTCTGCTGCTTCTGCTGTTAGGAATCGCTCCTCGAAAGACGAGCGAGAGCGTCCTTCCGGGTGCATTGCACTGAGTCGAGTGCTCGCTCGGGACTTTGCTCTCGGGGCCAAGGCAAGAGGGCGTGCTTGCCCGCAGAACTGAGAACACGCTGTTGGGCAGAGCTGCAACTGACCGCTGGAGTTCAGCTCTCGCCGGACGGCAGAAGGCGAAGAACGAAGCCGCTTGCGAGCGGCGCAGTGCAGCGAAGGGCTCTCCCAATTCGCCGCTAGCTCCACGGTCCTTCTCAGCTGCGAGTAGCAGCGCTCGCAGTACACAGAGCTTCGCAAGGCCCGAAGAGCCGGAGGGAAGTATCGCACACGCAAATGTGCCAGGACAGAGACGTGTTCTACGTTGTCCCCTCTCGTCGTGCAGTTTGTGCCTCTGCTGCTTCTGCTGTTAGGAATCGCTCCTCGAAAGACGAGCGAGAGCGTCCTTCCGGGTGCATTGCACTGAGTCGAGTGCTCGCTCGGGACTTTGCTCTCGGGGCCAAGGCAAGAGGGCGTGCTTGCCCGCAGAACTGAGAACACGCTGTTGGGCAGAGCTGCAACTGACCGCTGGAGTTCAGCTCTCGCCGGACGGCAGAAGGCGAAGAACGAAGCCGCTTGCGAGCGGCGCAGTGCAGCGAAGAGCTCTCCGAATTCGCCGCTAGCTCCACGGTCCTTCTCAGCTGCGAGTAGCAGCGCTCGCAGTACACAGAGCTTCGCAAGGCCCGAAGAGCCGGAGGGAAGTATCGCACACGCAAATGTGCCAGGACAGAGACGTGTTCTACGTTGTCCCCTCTCGTCGTGCAGTTTGTGCCTCTGCTGCTTCTGCTGTTAGGAATCGCTCCTCGAAAGACGAGCGAGAGCGTCCTTCCGGGTGCATTGCACTGAGTCGAGTGCTCGCTCGGGACTTTGCTCTCGGGGCCAAGGCAAGAGGGCGTGCTTGCCCGCAGAACTGAGAACACGCTGTTGGGCAGAGCTGCAACTGACCGCTGGAGTTCAGCTCTCGCCGGACGGCAGAAGGCGAAGAACGAAGCCGCTTGCGAGCGGCGCAGTGCAGCGAAGAGCTCTCCCAATTCGCCGCTAGCTCCACGGTCCTTCTCAGCTGCGAGTAGCAGCGCTCGCAGTACACAGAGCTTCGCAAGGCCCGAAGAGCCGGAGGGAAGTATCGCACACGCAAATGTGCCAGGACAGAGACGTGTTCTACGTTGTCCCCTCTCGTCGTGCAGTTTGTGCCTCTGCTGCTTCTGCTGTTAGGAATCGCTCCTCGAAAGACGAGCGAGAGCGTCCTTCCGGGTGCATTGCACTGAGTCGAGTGCTCGCTCGGGACTTTGCTCTCGGGGCCAAGGCAAGAGGGCGTGCTTGCCCGCAGAACTGAGAACACGCTGTTGGGCAGAGCTGCAACTGACCGCTGGAGTTCAGCTCTCGCCGGACGGCAGAAGGCGAAGAACGAAGCCGCTTGCGAGCGGCGCAGTGCAGCGAAGAGCTCTCCCAATTCGCCGCTAGCTCCACGGTCCTCCTCAGCTGCGAGTAGCAGCGCTCGCAGTACACAGAGCTTCGCAAGGCCCGAAGAGCCGGAGGGAAGTTTCGCACACGAAAATGTGCCAGGACAGAGACGTGTTCTACGTTGTCCCCTCTCGTCGTGCAGTTTGTGCCTCTGCTGCTTCTGCTGTTAGGAATCGCTCCTCGAAAGACGAGCGAGAGCGTCCTTCCGGGTGCATTGCACTGAGTCGAGTGCTCGCTCGGGACTTTGCTCTCGGGGCCAAGGCAAGAGGGCGTGCTTGCCCGCAGAACTGAGAACACGCTGTTGGGCAGAGCTGCAACTGACCGCTGGAGTTCAGCTCTCGCCGGACGGCAGAAGGCGAAGAACGAAGCCGCTTGCGAGCGGCGCAGTGCAGCGAAGAGCTCTCCCAATTCGCCGCTAGCTCCACGGTCCTCCTCAGCTGCGAGTAGCAGCGCTCGCAGTACACAGAGCTTCGCAAGGCCCGAAGAGCCGGAGGGAAGTATCGCACACGCAAATGTGCCAGGACAGAGACGTGTTCTACGTTGTCCCCTCTCGTCGTGCAGTTTGTGCCTCTGCTGCTTCTGCTGTTAGGAATCGCTCCTCGAAAGACGAGCGAGAGCGTCCTTCCGGGTGCATTGCACTGAGTCGAGTGCTCGCTCGGGACTTTGCACTCGGGGCCAAGGCAAGAGGGCGTGCTTGCCCGCAGAACTGAGAACACGCTGTTGGGCAGAGCTGCAACTGACCGCTGGAGTTCAGCTCTCGCCGGACGGCAGAAGGCGAAGAACGAAGCCGCTTGCGAGCGGCGCAGTGCAGCGAAGGGCTCTCCGAATTCGCCGCTAGCTCCACGGTCCTTCTCAGCTGCGAGTAGCAGCGCTCGCAGTACACAGAGCTTCGCAAGGCCCGAAGAGCCGGAGGGAAGTATCGCACACGCAAATGTGCCAGGACAGAGACGTGTTCTACGTTGTCCCCTCTCGTCGTGCAGTTTGTGCCTCTGCTGCTTCTGCTGTTAGGAATCGCTCCTCGAAAGACGAGCGAGAGCGTCCTTCCGGGTGCATTGCACTGAGTCGAGTGCTCGCTCGGGACTTTGCACTCGGGGCCAAGGCAAGAGGGCGTGCTTGCCCGCAGAACTGAGAATACGCTGTTGGGCAGAGCTGCAACTGACCGCTGGAGTTCAGCTCTCGCCGGACGGCAGAAGGCGAAGAACGAAGCCGCTTGCGAGCGGCGCAGTGCAGCGAAGGGCTCTCCGAATTCGCCGCTAGCTCCACGGTCCTTCTCAGCTGCGAGTAGCAGCGCTCGCAGTACACAGAGCTTCGCAAGGCCCGAAGAGCCGGAGGGAAGTATCGCACACGCAAATGTGCCAGGACAGAGACGTGTTCTACGTTGTCCCCTCTCGTCGTGCAGTTTGTGCCTCTGCTGCTTCTGCTGTTAGGAATCGCTCCTCGAAAGACGAGCGAGAGCGTCCTTCCGGGTGCATTGCACTGAGTCGAGTGCTCGCTCGGGACTTTGCACTCGGGGCCAAGGCAAGAGGGCGTGCTTGCCCGCAGAACTGAGAACACGCTGTTGGGCAGAGCTGCAACTGACCGCTGGAGTTCAGCTCTCGCCGGACGGCAGAAGGCGAAGAACGAAGCCGCTTGCGAGCGGCGCAGTGCAGCGAAGGGCTCTCCGAATTCGCCGCTAGCTCCACGGTCCTTCTCAGCTGCGAGTAGCAGCGCTCGCAGTACACAGAGCTTCGCAAGGCCCGAAGAGCCGGAGGGAAGTATCGCACACGCAAATGTGCCAGGACAGAGACGTGTTCTACGTTGTCCCCTCTCGTCGTGCAGTTTGTGCCTCTGCTGCTTCTGCTGTTAGGAATCGCTCCTCGAAAGACGAGCGAGAGCGTCCTTCCGGGTGCATTGCACTGAGTCGAGTGCTCGCTCGGGACTTTGCTCTCGGGGCCAAGGCAAGAGGGCGTGCTTGCCCGCAGAACTGAGAACACGCTGTTGGGCAGAGCTGCAACTGACCGCTGGAGTTCAGCTCTCGCCGGACGGCAGAAGGCGAAGAACGAAGCCGCTTGCGAGCGGCGCAGTGCAGCGAAGAGCTCTCCGAATTCGCCGCTAGCTCCACGGTCCTCCTCAGCTGCGAGTAGCAGCGCTCGCAGTACACAGAGCTTCGCAGGGCCCGAAGAGCCGGAGGGAAGTATCGCACACGCAAATGTGCCAGGACAGAGACGTGTTCTACGTTGTCCCCTCTCGTCGTGCAGTTTGTGCCTCTGCTGCTTCTGCTGTTAGGAATCGCTCCTCGAAAGACGAGCGAGAGCGTCCTTCCGGGTGCATTGCACTGAGTCGAGTGCTCGCTCGGGACTTTGCACTCGGGGCCAAGGCAAGAGGGCGTGCTTGCCCGCAGAACTGAGAACACGCTGTTGGGCAGAGCTGCAACTGACCGCTGGAGTTCAGCTCTCGCCGGACGGCAGAAGGCGAAGAACGAAGCCGCTTGCGAGCGGCGCAGTGCAGCGAAGAGCTCTCCCAATTCGCCGCTAGCTCCACGGTCCTCCTCAGCTGCGAGTAGCAGCGCTCGCAGTACACAGAGCTTCGCATGGCCCGAAGAGCCGGAGGGAAGTATCGCACACGCAAATGTGCCAGGACAGAGACGTGTTCTACGTTGTCCCCTCTCGTCGTGCAGTTTGTGCCTCTGCTGCTTCTGCTGTTAGGAATCGCTCCTCGAAAGACGAGCGAGAGCGTCCTTCCGGGTGCATTGCACTGAGTCGAGTGCTCGCTCGGGACTTTGCTCTCGGGGCCAAGGCAAGAGGGCGTGCTTGCCCGCAGAACTGAGAACACGCTGTTGGGCAGAGCTGCAACTGACCGCTGGAGTTCAGCTCTCGCCGGACGGCAGAAGGCGAAGAACGAAGCCGCTTGCGAGCGGCGCAGTGCAGCGAAGAGCTCTCCCAATTCGCCGCTAGCTCCACGGTCCTTCTCAGCTGCGAGTAGCAGCGCTCGCAGTACACAGAGCTTCGCAAGGCCCGAAGAGCCGGAGGGAAGTATCGCACACGCAAATGTGCCAGGACAGAGACGTGTTCTACGTTGTCCCCTCTCGTCGTGCAGTTTGTGCCTCTGCTGCTTCTGCTGTTAGGAATCGCTCCTCGAAAGACGAGCGAGAGCGTCCTTCCGGGTGCATTGCACTGAGTCGAGTGCTCGCTCGGGACTTTGCACTCGGGGCCAAGGCAAGAGGGCGTGCTTGCCCGCAGAACTGAGAACACGCTGTTGGGCAGACCTGCAACTGACCGCTGGAGTTCAGCTCTCGCCGGACGGCAGAAGGCGAAGAACGAAGCCGCTTGCGAGCGGCGCAGTGCAGCGAAGAGCTCTCCCAATTCGCCGCTAGCTCCACGGTCCTCCTCAGCTGCGAGTAGCAGCGCTCGCAGTACACAGAGCTTCGCAAGGCCCGAAGAGCCGGAGGGAAGTATCGCACACGCAAATGTGCCAGGACAGAGACGTGTTCTACGTTGTCCCCTCTCGTCGTGCAGTTTGTGCCTCTGCTGCTTCTGCTGTTAGGAATCGCTCCTCGAAAGACGAGCGAGAGCGTCCTTCCGGGTGCATTGCACTGAGTCGAGTGCTCGCTCGGGACTTTGCTCTCGGGGCCAAGGCAAGAGGGCGTGCTTGCCCGCAGAACTGAGAACACGCTGTTGGGCAGAGCTGCAACTGACCGCTGGAGTTCAGCTCTCGCCGGACGGCAGAAGGCGAAGAACGAAGCCGCTTGCGAGCGGCGCAGTGCAGCGAAGAGCTCTCCCAATTCGCCGCTAGCTCCACGGTCCTCCTCAGCTGCGAGTAGCAGCGCTCGCAGTACACAGAGATTCGCAAGGCCCGAAGAGCCGGAGGGAAGTTTCGCACACGCAAATGTGCCAGGACAGAGACGTGTTCTACGTTGTCCCCTCTCGTCGTGCAGTTTGTGCCTCTGCTGCTTCTGCTGTTAGGAATCGCTCCTCGAAAGACGAGCGAGAGCGTCCTTCCGGGTGCATTGCACTGAGTCGAGTGCTCGCTCGGGACTTTGCACTCGGGGCCAAGGCAAGAGGGCGTGCTTGCCCGCAGAACTGAGAACACGCTGTTGGGCAGAGCTGCAACTGACCGCTGGAGTTCAGCTCTCGCCGGACGGCAGAAGGCGAAGAACGAAGCCGCTTGCGAGCGGCGCAGTGCAGCGAAGAGCTCTCCCAATTCGCCGCTAGCTCCACGGTCCTTCTCAGCTGCGAGTAGCAGCGCTCGCAGTACACAGAGCTTCGCAAGGCCCGAAGAGCCGGAGGGAAGTATCGCACACGCAAATGTGCCAGGACAGAGACGTGTTCTACGTTGTCCCCTCTCGTCGTGCAGTTTGTGCCTCTGCTGCTTCTGCTGTTAGGAATCGCTCCTCGAAAGACGAGCGAGAGCGTCCTTCCGGGTGCATTGCACTGAGTCGAGTGCTCGCTCGGGACTTTGCACTCGGGGCCAAGGCAAGAGGGCGTGCTTGCCCGCAGAACTGAGAACACGCTGTTGGGCAGAGCTGCAACTGACCGCTGGAGTTCAGCTCTCGCCGGACGGCAGAAGGCGAAGAACGAAGCCGCTTGCGAGCGGCGCAGTGCAGCGAAGGGCTCTCCGAATTCGCCGCTAGCTCCACGGTCCTTCTCAGCTGCGAGTAGCAGCGCTCGCAGTACACAGAGCTTCGCAAGGCCCGAAGAGCCGGAGGGAAGTATCGCACACGCAAATGTGCCAGGACAGAGACGTGTTCTACGTTGTCCCCTCTCGTCGTGCAGTTTGTGCCTCTGCTGCTTCTGCTGTTAGGAATCGCTCCTCGAAAGACGAGCGAGAGCGTCCTTCCGGGTGCATTGCACTGAGTCGAGTGCTCGCTCGGGACTTTGCACTCGGGGCCAAGGCAAGAGGGCGTGCTTGCCCGCAGAACTGAGAACACGCTGTTGGGCAGAGCTGCAACTGACCGCTGGAGTTCAGCTCTCGCCGGACGGCAGAAGGCGAAGAACGAAGCCGCTTGCGAGCGGCGCAGTGCAGCGAAGAGCTCTCCCAATTCGCCGCTAGCTCCACGGTCCTTCTCAGCTGCGAGTAGCAGCGCTCGCAGTACACAGAGCTTCGCAAGGCCCGAAGAGCCGGAGGGAAGTATCGCACACGCAAATGTGCCAGGACAGAGACGTGTTCTACGTTGTCCCCTCTCGTCGTGCAGTTTGTGCCTCTGCTGCTTCTGCTGTTAGGAATCGCTCCTCGAAAGACGAGCGAGAGCGTCCTTCCGGGTGCATTGCACTGAGTCGAGTGCTCGCTCGGGACTTTGCACTCGGGGCCAAGGCAAGAGGGCGTGCTTGCCCGCAGAACTGAGAACACGCTGTTGGGCAGAGCTGCAACTGACCGCTGGAGTTCAGCTCTCGCCGGACGGCAGAAGGCGAAGAACGAAGCCGCTTGCGAGCGGCGCAGTGCAGCGAAGGGCTCTCCGAATTCGCCGCTAGCTCCACGGTCCTCCTCAGCTGCGAGTAGCAGCGCTCGCAGTACACAGAGCTTCGCAAGGCCCGAAGAGCCGGAGGGAAGTATCGCACACGCAAATGTGCCAGGACAGAGACGTGTTCTACGTTGTCCCCTCTCGTCGTGCAGTTTGTGCCTCTGCTGCTTCTGCTGTTAGGAATCGCTCCTCGAAAGACGAGCGAGAGCGTCCTTCCGGGTGCATTGCACTGAGTCGAGTGCTCGCTCGGGACTTTGCACTCGGGGCCAAGGCAAGAGGGCGTGCTTGCCCGCAGAACTGAGAACACGCTGTTGGGCAGAGCTGCAACTGACCGCTGGAGTTCAGCTCTCGCCGGACGGCAGAAGGCGAAGAACGAAGCCGCTTGCGAGCGGCGCAGTGCAGCGAAGAGCTCTCCCAATTCGCCGCTAGCTCCACGGTCCTTCTCAGCTGCGAGTAGCAGCGCTCGCAGTACACAGAGCTTCGCAAGGCCCGAAGAGCCGGAGGGAAGTATCGCACACGCAAATGTGCCAGGACAGAGACGTGTTCTACGTTGTCCCCTCTCGTCGTGCAGTTTGTGCCTCTGCTGCTTCTGCTGTTAGGAATCGCTCCTCGAAAGACGAGCGAGAGCGTCCTTCCGGGTGCATTGCACTGAGTCGAGTGCTCGCTCGGGACTTTGCACTCGGGGCCAAGGCAAGAGGGCGTGCTTGCCCGCAGAACTGAGAACACGCTGTTGGGCAGAGCTGCAACTGACCGCTGGAGTTCAGCTCTCGCCGGACGGCAGAAGGCGAAGAACGAAGCCGCTTGCGAGCGGCGCAGTGCAGCGAAGGGCTCTCCGAATTCGCCGCTAGCTCCACGGTCCTTCTCAGCTGCGAGTAGCAGCGCTCGCAGTACACAGAGCTTCGCAGGGCCCGAAGAGCCGGAGGGAAGTATCGCACACGCAAATGTGCCAGGACAGAGACGTGTTCTACGTTGTCCCCTCTCGTCGTGCAGTTTGTGCCTCTGCTGCTTCTGCTGTTAGGAATCGCTCCTCGAAAGACGAGCGAGAGCGTCCTTCCGGGTGCATTGCACTGAGTCGAGTGCTCGCTCGGGACTTTGCACTCGGGGCCAAGGCAAGAGGGCGTGCTTGCCCGCAGAACTGAGAACACGCTGTTGGGCAGAGCTGCAACTGACCGCTGGAGTTCAGCTCTCGCCGGACGGCAGAAGGCGAAGAACGAAGCCGCTTGCGAGCGGCGCAGTGCAGCGAAGAGCTCTCCGAATTCGCCGCTAGCTCCACGGTCCTCCTCAGCTGCGAGTAGCAGCGCTCGCAGTACACAGAGCTTCGCAAGGACCGAAGAGCCGGAGGGAAGTATCGCACACGCAAATGTGCCAGGACAGAGACGTGTTCTACGTTGTCCCCTCTCGTCGTGCAGTTTGTGCCTCTGCTGCTTCTGCTGTTAGGAATCGCTCCTCGAAAGACGAGCGAGAGCGTCCTTCCGGGTGCATTGCACTGAGTCGAGTGCTCGCTCGGGACTTTGCTCTCGGGGCCAAGGCAAGAGGGCGTGCTTGCCCGCAGAACTGAGAACACGCTGTTGGGCAGAGCTGCAACTGACCGCTGGAGTTCAGCTCTCGCCGGACGGCAGAAGGCGAAGAACGAAGCCGCTTGCGAGCGGCGCAGTGCAGCGAAGAGCTCTCCCAATTCGCCGCTAGCTCCACGGTCCTTCTCAGCTGCGAGTAGCAGCGCTCGCAGTACACAGAGCTTCGCAAGGCCCGAAGAGCCGGAGGGAAGTATCGCACACGCAAATGTGCCAGGACAGAGACGTGTTCTACGTTGTCCCCTCTCGTCGTGCAGTTTGTGCCTCTGCTGCTTCTGCTGTTAGGAATCGCTCCTCGAAAGACGAGCGAGAGCGTCCTTCCGGGTGCATTGCACTGAGTCGAGTGCTCGCTCGGGACTTTGCTCTCGGGGCCAAGGCAAGAGGGCGTGCTTGCCCGCAGAACTGAGAACACGCTGTTGGGCAGAGCTGCAACTGACCGCTGGAGTTCAGCTCTCGCCGGACGGCAGAAGGCGAAGAACGAAGCCGCTTGCGAGCGGCGCAGTGCAGCGAAGAGCTCTCCCAATTCGCCGCTAGCTCCACGGTCCTTCTCAGCTGCGAGTAGCAGCGCTCGCAGTACACAGAGCTTCGCAAGGCCCGAAGAGCCGGAGGGAAGTTTCGCACACGAAAATGTGCCAGGACAGAGACGTGTTCTACGTTGTCCCCTCTCGTCGTGCAGTTTGTGCCTCTGCTGCTTCTGCTGTTAGGAATCGCTCCTCGAAAGACGAGCGAGAGCGTCCTTCCGGGTGCATTGCACTGAGTCGAGTGCTCGCTCGGGACTTTGCACTCGGGGCCAAGGCAAGAGGGCGTGCTTGCCCGCAGAACTGAGAACACGCTGTTGGGCAGAGCTGCAACTGACCGCTGGAGTTCAGCTCTCGCCGGACGGCAGAAGGCGAAGAACGAAGCCGCTTGCGAGCGGCGCAGTGCAGCGAAGGGCTCTCCGAATTCGCCGCTAGCTCCACGGTCCTTCTCAGCTGCGAGTAGCAGCGCTCGCAGTACACAGAGCTTCGCAAGGCCCGAAGAGCCGGAGGGAAGTATCGCACACGCAAATGTGCCAGGACAGAGACGTGTTCTACGTTGTCCCCTCTCGTCGTGCAGTTTGTGCCTCTGCTGCTTCTGCTGTTAGGAATCGCTCCTCGAAAGACGAGCGAGAGCGTCCTTCCGGGTGCATTGCACTGAGTCGAGTGCTCGCTCGGGACTTTGCACTCGGGGCCAAGGCAAGAGGGCGTGCTTGCCCGCAGAACTGAGAACACGCTGTTGGGCAGAGCTGCAACTGACCGCTGGAGTTCAGCTCTCGCCGGACGGCAGAAGGCGAAGAACGAAGCCGCTTGCGAGCGGCGCAGTGCAGCGAAGGGCTCTCCGAGTTCGCCGCTAGCTCCACGGTCCTTCTCAGCTGCGAGTAGCAGCGCTCGCAGTACACAGAGCTTCGCAAGGCCCGAAGAGCCGGAGGGAAGTATCGCACACGCAAATGTGCCAGGACAGAGACGTGTTCTACGTTGTCCCCTCTCGTCGTGCAGTTTGTGCCTCTGCTGCTTCTGCTGTTAGGAATCGCTCCTCGAAAGACGAGCGAGAGCGTCCTTCCGGGTGCATTGCACTGAGTCGAGTGCTCGCTCGGGACTTTGCACTCGGGGCCAAGGCAAGAGGGCGTGCTTGCCCGCAGAACTGAGAACACGCTGTTGGGCAGAGCTGCAACTGACCGCTGGAGTTCAGCTCTCGCCGGACGGCAGAAGGCGAAGAACGAAGCCGCTTGCGAGCGGCGCAGTGCAGCGAAATGCTCTCCGAATTCGCCGCTAGCTCCACGGTCCTCCTCAGCTGCGAGTAGCAGCGCTCGCAGTACACAGAGCTTCGCAAGGCCCGAAGAGCCGGAGGGAAGTATCGCACACGCAAATGTGCCAGGACAGAGACGTGTTCTACGTTGTCCCCTCTCGTCGTGCAGTTTGTGCCTCTGCTGCTTCTGCTGTTAGGAATCGCTCCTCGAAAGACGAGCGAGAGCGTCCTTCCGGGTGCATTGCACTGAGTCGAGTGCTCGCTCGGGACTTTGCTCTCGGGGCCAAGGCAAGAGGGCGTGCTTGCCCGCAGAACTGAGAACACGCTGTTGGGCAGAGCTGCAACTGACCGCTGGAGTTCAGCTCTCGCCGGACGGCAGAAGGCGAAGAACGAAGCCGCTTGCGAGCGGCGCAGTGCAGCGAAGAGCTCTCCCAATTCGCCGCTAGCTCCACGGTCCTTCTCAGCTGCGAGTAGCAGCGCTCGCAGTACACAGAGCTTCGCAAGGCCCGAAGAGCCGGAGGGAAGTATCGCACACGCAAATGTGCCAGGACAGAGACGTGTTCTACGTTGTCCCCTCTCGTCGTGCAGTTTGTGCCTCTGCTGCTTCTGCTGTTAGGAATCGCTCCTCGAAAGACGAGCGAGAGCGTCCTTCCGGGTGCATTGCACTGAGTCGAGTGCTCGCTCGGGACTTTGCTCTCGGGGCCAAGGCAAGAGGGCGTGCTTGCCCGCAGAACTGAGAACACGCTGTTGGGCAGAGCTGCAACTGACCGCTGGAGTTCAGCTCTCGCCGGACGGCAGAAGGCGAAGAACGAAGCCGCTTGCGAGCGGCGCAGTGCAGCGAAGAGCTCTCCCAATTCGCCGCTAGCTCCACGGTCCTTCTCAGCTGCGAGTAGCAGCGCTCGCAGTACACAGAGCTTCGCAAGGCCCGAAGAGCCGGAGGGAAGTATCGCACACGCAAATGTGCCAGGACAGAGACGTGTTCTACGTTGTCCCCTCTCGTCGTGCAGTTTGTGCCTCTGCTGCTTCTGCTGTTAGGAATCGCTCCTCGAAAGACGAGCGAGAGCGTCCTTCCGGGTGCATTGCACTGAGTCGAGTGCTCGCTCGGGACTTTGCTCTCGGGGCCAAGGCAAGAGGGCGTGCTTGCCCGCAGAACTGAGAACACGCTGTTGGGCAGAGCTGCAACTGACCGCTGGAGTTCAGCTCTCGCCGGACGGCAGAAGGCGAAGAACGAAGCCGCTTGCGAGCGGCGCAGTGCAGCGAAGAGCTCTCCCAATTCGCCGCTAGCTCCACGGTCCTTCTCAGCTGCGAGTAGCAGCGCTCGCAGTACACAGAGCTTCGCAAGGCCCGAAGAGCCGGAGGGAAGTTTCGCACACGAAAATGTGCCAGGACAGAGACGTGTTCTACGTTGTCCCCTCTCGTCGTGCAGTTTGTGCCTCTGCTGCTTCTGCTGTTAGGAATCGCTCCTCGAAAGACGAGCGAGAGCGTCCTTCCGGGTGCATTGCACTGAGTCGAGTGCTCGCTCGGGACTTTGCACTCGGGGCCAAGGCAAGAGGGCGTGCTTGCCCGCAGAACTGAGAACACGCTGTTGGGCAGAGCTGCAACTGACCGCTGGAGTTCAGCTCTCGCCGGACGGCAGAAGGCGAAGAACGAAGCCGCTTGCGAGCGGCGCAGTGCAGCGAAGAGCTCTCCCAATTCGCCGCTAGCTCCACGGTCCTCCTCAGCTGCGAGTAGCAGCGCTCGCAGTACACAGAGCTTCGCAAGGCCCGAAGAGCCGGAGGGAAGTATCGCACACGCAAATGTGCCAGGACAGAGACGTGTTCTACGTTGTCCCCTCTCGTCGTGCAGTTTGTGCCTCTGCTGCTTCTGCTGTTAGGAATCGCTCCTCGAAAGACGAGCGAGAGCGTCCTTCCGGGTGCATTGCACTGAGTCGAGTGCTCGCTCGGGACTTTGCTCTCGGGGCCAAGGCAAGAGGGCGTGCTTGCCCGCAGAACTGAGAACACGCTGTTGGGCAGAGCTGCAACTGACCGCTGGAGTTCAGCTCTCGCCGGACGGCAGAAGGCGAAGAACGAAGCCGCTTGCGAGCGGCGCAGTGCAGCGAAGAGCTCTCCCAATTCGCCGCTAGCTCCACGGTCCTTCTCAGCTGCGAGTAGCAGCGCTCGCAGTACACAGAGCTTCGCAAGGCCCGAAGAGCCGGAGGGAAGTATCGCACACGCAAATGTGCCAGGACAGAGACGTGTTCTACGTTGTCCCTTCTCGTCGTGCAGTTTGTGCCTCTGCTGCTTCTGCTGTTAGGAATCGCTCCTCGAAAGACGAGCGAGAGCGTCCTTCCGGGTGCATTGCACTGAGTCGAGTGCTCGCTCGGGACTTTGCTCTCGGGGCCAAGGCAAGAGGGCGTGCTTGCCCGCAGAACTGAGAACACGCTGTTGGGCAGAGCTGCAACTGACCGCTGGAGTTCAGCTCTCGCCGGACGGCAGAAGGCGAAGAACGAAGCCGCTTGCGAGCGGCGCAGTGCAGCGAAGAGCTCTCCCAATTCGCCGCTAGCTCCACGGTCCTTCTCAGCTGCGAGTAGCAGCGCTCGCAGTACACAGAGCTTCGCAAGGCCCGAAGAGCCGGAGGGAAGTATCGCACACGCAAATGTGCCAGGACAGAGACGTGTTCTACGTTGTCCCCTCTCGTCGTGCAGTTTGTGCCTCTGCTGCTTCTGCTGTTAGGAATCGCTCCTCGAAAGACGAGCGAGAGCGTCCTTCCGGGTGCATTGCACTGAGTCGAGTGCTCGCTCGGGACTTTGCTCTCGGGGCCAAGGCAAGAGGGCGTGCTTGCCCGCAGAACTGAGAACACGCTGTTGGGCAGAGCTGCAACTGACCGCTGGAGTTCAGCTCTCGCCGGACGGCAGAAGGCGAAGAACGAAGCCGCTTGCGAGCGGCGCAGTGCAGCGAAGAGCTCTCCCAATTCGCCGCTAGCTCCACGGTCCTTCTCAGCTGCGAGTAGCAGCGCTCGCAGTACACAGAGCTTCGCAAGGCCCGAAGAGCCGGAGGGAAGTATCGCACACGCAAATGTGCCAGGACAGAGACGTGTTCTACGTTGTCCCCTCTCGTCGTGCAGTTTGTGCCTCTGCTGCTTCTGCTGTTAGGAATCGCTCCTCGAAAGACGAGCGAGAGCGTCCTTCCGGGTGCATTGCACTGAGTCGAGTGCTCGCTCGGGACTTTGCTCTCGGGGCCAAGGCAAGAGGGCGTGCTTGCCCGCAGAACTGAGAACACGCTGTTGGGCAGAGCTGCAACTGACCGCTGGAGTTCAGCTCTCGCCGGACGGCAGAAGGCGAAGAACGAAGCCGCTTGCGAGCGGCGCAGTGCAGCGAAGAGCTCTCCCAATTCGCCGCTAGCTCCACGGTCCTTCTCAGCTGCGAGTAGCAGCGCTCGCAGTACACAGAGCTTCGCAAGGCCCGAAGAGCCGGAGGGAAGTATCGCACACGCAAATGTGCCAGGACAGAGACGTGTTCTACGTTGTCCCCTCTCGTCGTGCAGTTTGTGCCTCTGCTGCTTCTGCTGTTAGGAATCGCTCCTCGAAAGACGAGCGAGAGCGTCCTTCCGGGTGCATTGCACTGAGTCGAGTGCTCGCTCGGGACTTTGCTCTCGGGGCCAAGGCAAGAGGGCGTGCTTGCCCGCAGAACTGAGAACACGCTGTTGGGCAGAGCTGCAACTGACCGCTGGAGTTCAGCTCTCGCCGGACGGCAGAAGGCGAAGAACGAAGCCGCTTGCGAGCGGCGCAGTGCAGCGAAGAGCTCTCCCAATTCGCCGCTAGCTCCACGGTCCTCCTCAGCTGCGAGTAGCAGCGCTCGCAGTACACAGAGCTTCGCAAGGCCCGAAGAGCCGGAGGGAAGTTTCGCACACGAAAATGTGCCAGGACAGAGACGTGTTCTACGTTGTCCCCTCTCGTCGTGCAGTTTGTGCCTCTGCTGCTTCTGCTGTTAGGAATCGCTCCTCGAAAGACGAGCGAGAGCGTCCTTCCGGGTGCATTGCACTGAGTCGAGTGCTCGCTCGGGACTTTGCTCTCGGGGCCAAGGCAAGAGGGCGTGCTTGCCCGCAGAACTGAGAACACGCTGTTGGGCAGAGCTGCAACTGACCGCTGGAGTTCAGCTCTCGCCGGACGGCAGAAGGCGAAGAACGAAGCCGCTTGCGAGCGGCGCAGTGCAGCGAAGAGCTCTCCCAATTCGCCGCTAGCTCCACGGTCCTCCTCAGCTGCGAGTAGCAGCGCTCGCAGTACACAGAGCTTCGCAAGGCCCGAAGAGCCGGAGGGAAGTTTCGCACACGAAAATGTGCCAGGACAGAGACGTGTTCTACGTTGTCCCCTCTCGTCGTGCAGTTTGTGCCTCTGCTGCTTCTGCTGTTAGGAATCGCTCCTCGAAAGACGAGCGAGAGCGTCCTTCCGGGTGCATTGCACTGAGTCGAGTGCTCGCTCGGGACTTTGCTCTCGGGGCCAAGGCAAGAGGGCGTGCTTGCCCGCAGAACTGAGAACACGCTGTTGGGCAGAGCTGCAACTGACCGCTGGAGTTCAGCTCTCGCCGGACGGCAGAAGGCGAAGAACGAAGCCGCTTGCGAGCGGCGCAGTGCAGCGAAGAGCTCTCCCAATTCGCCGCTAGCTCCACGGTCCTCCTCAGCTGCGAGTAGCAGCGCTCGCAGTACACAGAGCTTCGCAAGGCCCGAAGAGCCGGAGGGAAGTTTCGCACACGAAAATGTGCCAGGACAGAGACGTGTTCTACGTTGTCCCCTCTCGTCGTGCAGTTTGTGCCTCTGCTGCTTCTGCTGTTAGGAATCGCTCCTCGAAAGACGAGCGAGAGCGTCCTTCCGGGTGCATTGCACTGAGTCGAGTGCTCGCTCGGGACTTTGCTCTCGGGGCCAAGGCAAGAGGGCGTGCTTGCCCGCAGAACTGAGAACACGCTGTTGGGCAGAGCTGCAACTGACCGCTGGAGTTCAGCTCTCGCCGGACGGCAGAAGGCGAAGAACGAAGCCGCTTGCGAGCGGCGCAGTGCAGCGAAGAGCTCTCCCAATTCGCCGCTAGCTCCACGGTCCTTCTCAGCTGCGAGTAGCAGCGCTCGCAGTACACAGAGCTTCGCAAGGCCCGAAGAGCCGGAGGGAAGTATCGCACACGCAAATGTGCCAGGACAGAGACGTGTTCTACGTTGTCCCCTCTCGTCGTGCAGTTTGTGCCTCTGCTGCTTCTGCTGTTAGGAATCGCTCCTCGAAAGACGAGCGAGAGCGTCCTTCCGGGTGCATTGCACTGAGTCGAGTGCTCGCTCGGGACTTTGCTCTCGGGGCCAAGGCAAGAGGGCGTGCTTGCCCGCAGAACTGAGAACACGCTGTTGGGCAGAGCTGCAACTGACCGCTGGAGTTCAGCTCTCGCCGGACGGCAGAAGGCGAAGAACGAAGCCGCTTGCGAGCGGCGCAGTGCAGCGAAGAGCTCTCCCAATTCGCCGCTAGCTCCACGGTCCTCCTCAGCTGCGAGTAGCAGCGCTCGCAGTACACAGAGCTTCGCAAGGCCCGAAGAGCCGGAGGGAAGTTTCGCACACGAAAATGTGCCAGGACAGAGACGTGTTCTACGTTGTCCCCTCTCGTCGTGCAGTTTGTGCCTCTGCTGCTTCTGCTGTTAGGAATCGCTCCTCGAAAGACGAGCGAGAGCGTCCTTCCGGGTGCATTGCACTGAGTCGAGTGCTCGCTCGGGACTTTGCTCTCGGGGCCAAGGCAAGAGGGCGTGCTTGCCCGCAGAACTGAGAACACGCTGTTGGGCAGAGCTGCAACTGACCGCTGGAGTTCAGCTCTCGCCGGACGGCAGAAGGCGAAGAACGAAGCCGCTTGCGAGCGGCGCAGTGCAGCGAAGAGCTCTCCCAATTCGCCGCTAGCTCCACGGTCCTCCTCAGCTGCGAGTAGCAGCGCTCGCAGTACACAGAGCTTCGCAAGGCCCGAAGAGCCGGAGGGAAGTATCGCACACGCAAATGTGCCAGGACAGAGACGTGTTCTACGTTGTCCCCTCTCGTCGTGCAGTTTGTGCCTCTGCTGCTTCTGCTGTTAGGAATCGCTCCTCGAAAGACGAGCGAGAGCGTCCTTCCGGGTGCATTGCACTGAGTCGAGTGCTCGCTCGGGACTTTGCACTCGGGGCCAAGGCAAGAGGGCGTGCTTGCCCGCAGAACTGAGAACACGCTGTTGGGCAGAGCTGCAACTGACCGCTGGAGTTCAGCTCTCGCCGGACGGCAGAAGGCGAAGAACGAAGCCGCTTGCGAGCGGCGCAGTGCAGCGAAGAGCTCTCCCAATTCGCCGCTAGCTCCACGGTCCTCCTCAGCTGCGAGTAGCAGCGCTCGCAGTACACAGAGCTTCGCAAGGCCCGAAGAGCCGGAGGGAAGTATCGCACACGCAAATGTGCCAGGACAGAGACGTGTTCTACGTTGTCCCCTCTCGTCGTGCAGTTTGTGCCTCTGCTGCTTCTGCTGTTAGGAATCGCTCCTCGAAAGACGAGCGAGAGCGTCCTTCCGGGTGCATTGCACTGAGTCGAGTGCTCGCTCGGGACTTTGCTCTCGGGGCCAAGGCAAGAGGGCGTGCTTGCCCGCAGAACTGAGAACACGCTGTTGGGCAGAGCTGCAACTGACCGCTGGAGTTCAGCTCTCGCCGGACGGCAGAAGGCGAAGAACGAAGCCGCTTGCGAGCGGCGCAGTGCAGCGAAGAGCTCTCCCAATTCGCCGCTAGCTCCACGGTCCTCCTCAGCTGCGAGTAGCAGCGCTCGCAGTACACAGAGCTTCGCAAGGCCCGAAGAGCCGGAGGGTAGTTTCGCACACGAAAATGGGCCAGGACAGAGACGTGTTCTACGTTGTCCCTTCTCGTCGTGCAGTTTGTGCCTCTGCTGCTTCTGCTGTTAGGAATCGCTCCTCGAAAGACGAGCGAGAGCGTCCTTCCGGGTGCATTGCACTGAGTCGAGTGCTCGCTCGGGACTTTGCTCTCGGGGCCAAGGCAAGAGGGCGTGCTTGCCCGCAGAACTGAGAACACGCTGTTGGGCAGAGCTGCAACTGACCGCTGGAGTTCAGCTCTCGCCGGACGGCAGAAGGCGAAGAACGAAGCCGCTTGCGAGCGGCGCAGTGCAGCGAAGAGCTCTCCCAATTCGCCGCTAGCTCCACGGTCCTCCTCAGCTGCGAGTAGCAGCGCTCGCAGTACACAGAGCTTCGCAAGGCCCGAAGAGCCGGAGGGAAGTATCGCACACGCAAATGTGCCAGGACAGAGACGTGTTCTACGTTGTCCCCTCTCGTCGTGCAGTTTGTGCCTCTGCTGCTTCTGCTGTTAGGAATCGCTCCTCGAAAGACGAGCGAGAGCGTCCTTCCGGGTGCATTGCACTGAGTCGAGTGCTCGCTCGGGACTTTGCACTCGGGGCCAAGGCAAGAGGGCGTGCTTGCCCGCAGAACTGAGAACACGCTGTTGGGCAGAGCTGCAACTGACCGCTGGAGTTCAGCTCTCGCCGGACGGCAGAAGGCGAAGAACGAAGCCGCTTGCGAGCGGCGCAGTGCAGCGAAGAGCTCTCCGAATTCGCCGCTAGCTCCACGGTCCTCCTCAGCTGCGAGTAGCAGCGCTCGCAGTACACAGAGCTTCGCAAGGACCGAAGAGCCGGAGGGAAGTATCGCACACGCAAATGTGCCAGGACAGAGACGTGTTCTACGTTGTCCCCTCTCGTCGTGCAGTTTGTGCCTCTGCTGCTTCTGCTGTTAGGAATCGCTCCTCGAAAGACGAGCGAGAGCGTCCTTCCGGGTGCATTGCACTGAGTCGAGTGCTCGCTCGGGACTTTGCTCTCGGGGCCAAGGCAAGAGGGCGTGCTTGCCCGCAGAACTGAGAACACGCTGTTGGGCAGAGCTGCAACTGACCGCTGGAGTTCAGCTCTCGCCGGACGGCAGAAGGCGAAGAACGAAGCCGCTTGCGAGCGGCGCAGTGCAGCGAAGAGCTCTCCCAATTCGCCGCTAGCTCCACGGTCCTTCTCAGCTGCGAGTAGCAGCGCTCGCAGTACACAGAGCTTCGCAAGGCCCGAAGAGCCGGAGGGAAGTATCGCACACGCAAATGTGCCAGGACAGAGACGTGTTCTACGTTGTCCCCTCTCGTCGTGCAGTTTGTGCCTCTGCTGCTTCTGCTGTTAGGAATCGCTCCTCGAAAGACGAGCGAGAGCGTCCTTCCGGGTGCATTGCACTGAGTCGAGTGCTCGCTCGGGACTTTGCTCTCGGGGCCAAGGCAAGAGGGCGTGCTTGCCCGCAGAACTGAGAACACGCTGTTGGGCAGAGCTGCAACTGACCGCTGGAGTTCAGCTCTCGCCGGACGGCAGAAGGCGAAGAACGAAGCCGCTTGCGAGCGGCGCAGTGCAGCGAAGAGCTCTCCCAATTCGCCGCTAGCTCCACGGTCCTTCTCAGCTGCGAGTAGCAGCGCTCGCAGTACACAGAGCTTCGCAAGGCCCGAAGAGCCGGAGGGAAGTTTCGCACACGAAAATGTGCCAGGACAGAGACGTGTTCTACGTTGTCCCCTCTCGTCGTGCAGTTTGTGCCTCTGCTGCTTCTGCTGTTAGGAATCGCTCCTCGAAAGACGAGCGAGAGCGTCCTTCCGGGTGCATTGCACTGAGTCGAGTGCTCGCTCGGGACTTTGCACTCGGGGCCAAGGCAAGAGGGCGTGCTTGCCCGCAGAACTGAGAACACGCTGTTGGGCAGAGCTGCAACTGACCGCTGGAGTTCAGCTCTCGCCGGACGGCAGAAGGCGAAGAACGAAGCCGCTTGCGAGCGGCGCAGTGCAGCGAAGGGCTCTCCGAATTCGCCGCTAGCTCCACGGTCCTTCTCAGCTGCGAGTAGCAGCGCTCGCAGTACACAGAGCTTCGCAAGGCCCGAAGAGCCGGAGGGAAGTATCGCACACGCAAATGTGCCAGGACAGAGACGTGTTCTACGTTGTCCCCTCTCGTCGTGCAGTTTGTGCCTCTGCTGCTTCTGCTGTTAGGAATCGCTCCTCGAAAGACGAGCGAGAGCGTCCTTCCGGGTGCATTGCACTGAGTCGAGTGCTCGCTCGGGACTTTGCACTCGGGGCCAAGGCAAGAGGGCGTGCTTGCCCGCAGAACTGAGAACACGCTGTTGGGCAGAGCTGCAACTGACCGCTGGAGTTCAGCTCTCGCCGGACGGCAGAAGGCGAAGAACGAAGCCGCTTGCGAGCGGCGCAGTGCAGCGAAGGGCTCTCCGAGTTCGCCGCTAGCTCCACGGTCCTTCTCAGCTGCGAGTAGCAGCGCTCGCAGTACACAGAGCTTCGCAAGGCCCGAAGAGCCGGAGGGAAGTATCGCACACGCAAATGTGCCAGGACAGAGACGTGTTCTACGTTGTCCCCTCTCGTCGTGCAGTTTGTGCCTCTGCTGCTTCTGCTGTTAGGAATCGCTCCTCGAAAGACGAGCGAGAGCGTCCTTCCGGGTGCATTGCACTGAGTCGAGTGCTCGCTCGGGACTTTGCTCTCGGGGCCAAGGCAAGAGGGCGTGCTTGCCCGCAGAACTGAGAACACGCTGTTGGGCAGAGCTGCAACTGACCGCTGGAGTTCAGCTCTCGCCGGACGGCAGAAGGCGAAGAACGAAGCCGCTTGCGAGCGGCGCAGTGCAGCGAAGAGCTCTCCCAATTCGCCGCTAGCTCCACGGTCCTTCTCAGCTGCGAGTAGCAGCGCTCGCAGTACACAGAGCTTCGCAAGGCCCGAAGAGCCGGAGGGAAGTATCGCACACGCAAATGTGCCAGGACAGAGACGTGTTCTACGTTGTCCCCTCTCGTCGTGCAGTTTGTGCCTCTGCTGCTTCTGCTGTTAGGAATCGCTCCTCGAAAGACGAGCGAGAGCGTCCTTCCGGGTGCATTGCACTGAGTCGAGTGCTCGCTCGGGACTTTGCTCTCGGGGCCAAGGCAAGAGGGCGTGCTTGCCCGCAGAACTGAGAACACGCTGTTGGGCAGAGCTGCAACTGACCGCTGGAGTTCAGCTCTCGCCGGACGGCAGAAGGCGAAGAACGAAGCCGCTTGCGAGCGGCGCAGTGCAGCGAAGAGCTCTCCCAATTCGCCGCTAGCTCCACGGTCCTTCTCAGCTGCGAGTAGCAGCGCTCGCAGTACACAGAGCTTCGCAAGGCCCGAAGAGCCGGAGGGAAGTATCGCACACGCAAATGTGCCAGGACAGAGACGTGTTCTACGTTGTCCCCTCTCGTCGTGCAGTTTGTGCCTCTGCTGCTTCTGCTGTTAGGAATCGCTCCTCGAAAGACGAGCGAGAGCGTCCTTCCGGGTGCATTGCACTGAGTCGAGTGCTCGCTCGGGACTTTGCTCTCGGGGCCAAGGCAAGAGGGCGTGCTTGCCCGCAGAACTGAGAACACGCTGTTGGGCAGAGCTGCAACTGACCGCTGGAGTTCAGCTCTCGCCGGACGGCAGAAGGCGAAGAACGAAGCCGCTTGCGAGCGGCGCAGTGCAGCGAAGAGCTCTCCCAATTCGCCGCTAGCTCCACGGTCCTTCTCAGCTGCGAGTAGCAGCGCTCGCAGTACACAGAGCTTCGCAAGGCCCGAAGAGCCGGAGGGAAGTTTCGCACACGAAAATGTGCCAGGACAGAGACGTGTTCTACGTTGTCCCCTCTCGTCGTGCAGTTTGTGCCTCTGCTGCTTCTGCTGTTAGGAATCGCTCCTCGAAAGACGAGCGAGAGCGTCCTTCCGGGTGCATTGCACTGAGTCGAGTGCTCGCTCGGGACTTTGCTCTCGGGGCCAAGGCAAGAGGGCGTGCTTGCCCGCAGAACTGAGAACACGCTGTTGGGCAGAGCTGCAACTGACCGCTGGAGTTCAGCTCTCGCCGGACGGCAGAAGGCGAAGAACGAAGCCGCTTGCGAGCGGCGCAGTGCAGCGAAGAGCTCTCCCAATTCGCCGCTAGCTCCACGGTCCTTCTCAGCTGCGAGTAGCAGCGCTCGCAGTACACAGAGCTTCGCAAGGCCCGAAGAGCCGGAGGGAAGTATCGCACACGCAAATGTGCCAGGACAGAGACGTGTTCTACGTTGTCCCTTCTCGTCGTGCAGTTTGTGCCTCTGCTGCTTCTGCTGTTAGGAATCGCTCCTCGAAAGACGAGCGAGAGCGTCCTTCCGGGTGCATTGCACTGAGTCGAGTGCTCGCTCGGGACTTTGCTCTCGGGGCCAAGGCAAGAGGGCGTGCTTGCCCGCAGAACTGAGAACACGCTGTTGGGCAGAGCTGCAACTGACCGCTGGAGTTCAGCTCTCGCCGGACGGCAGAAGGCGAAGAACGAAGCCGCTTGCGAGCGGCGCAGTGCAGCGAAGAGCTCTCCCAATTCGCCGCTAGCTCCACGGTCCTTCTCAGCTGCGAGTAGCAGCGCTCGCAGTACACAGAGCTTCGCAAGGCCCGAAGAGCCGGAGGGAAGTATCGCACACGCAAATGTGCCAGGACAGAGACGTGTTCTACGTTGTCCCCTCTCGTCGTGCAGTTTGTGCCTCTGCTGCTTCTGCTGTTAGGAATCGCTCCTCGAAAGACGAGCGAGAGCGTCCTTCCGGGTGCATTGCACTGAGTCGAGTGCTCGCTCGGGACTTTGCACTCGGGGCCAAGGCAAGAGGGCGTGCTTGCCCGCAGAACTGAGAACACGCTGTTGGGCAGAGCTGCAACTGACCGCTGGAGTTCAGCTCTCGCCGGACGGCAGAAGGCGAAGAACGAAGCCGCTTGCGAGCGGCGCAGTGCAGCGAAGAGCTCTCCCAATTCGCCGCTAGCTCCACGGTCCTTCTCAGCTGCGAGTAGCAGCGCTCGCAGTACACAGAGCTTCGCAAGGCCCGAAGAGCCGGAGGGAAGTATCGCACACGCAAATGTGCCAGGACAGAGACGTGTTCTACGTTGTCCCCTCTCGTCGTGCAGTTTGTGCCTCTGCTGCTTCTGCTGTTAGGAATCGCTCCTCGAAAGACGAGCGAGAGCGTCCTTCCGGGTGCATTGCACTGAGTCGAGTGCTCGCTCGGGACTTTGCTCTCGGGGCCAAGGCAAGAGGGCGTGCTTGCCCGCAGAACTGAGAACACGCTGTTGGGCAGAGCTGCAACTGACCGCTGGAGTTCAGCTCTCGCCGGACGGCAGAAGGCGAAGAACGAAGCCGCTTGCGAGCGGCGCAGTGCAGCGAAGAGCTCTCCCAATTCGCCGCTAGCTCCACGGTCCTCCTCAGCTGCGAGTAGCAGCGCTCGCAGTACACAGAGCTTCGCAAGGCCCGAAGAGCCGGAGGGAAGTTTCGCACACGCAAATGTGCCAGGACAGAGACGTGTTCTACGTTGTCCCCTCTCGTCGTGCAGTTTGTGCCTCTGCTGCTTCTGCTGTTAGGAATCGCTCCTCGAAAGACGAGCGAGAGCGTCCTTCCGGGTGCATTGCACTGAGTCGAGTGCTCGCTCGGGACTTTGCTCTCGGGGCCAAGGCAAGAGGGCGTGCTTGCCCGCAGAACTGAGAACACGCTGTTGGGCAGAGCTGCAACTGACCGCTGGAGTTCAGCTCTCGCCGGACGGCAGAAGGCGAAGAACGAAGCCGCTTGCGAGCGGCGCAGTGCAGCGAAGAGCTCTCCCAATTCGCCGCTAGCTCCACGGTCCTCCTCAGCTGCGAGTAGCAGCGCTCGCAGTACACAGAGCTTCGCAAGGCCCGAAGAGCCGGAGGGAAGTTTCGCACACGAAAATGTGCCAGGACAGAGACGTGTTCTACGTTGTCCCCTCTCGTCGTGCAGTTTGTGCCTCTGCTGCTTCTGCTGTTAGGAATCGCTCCTCGAAAGACGAGCGAGAGCGTCCTTCCGGGTGCATTGCACTGAGTCGAGTGCTCGCTCGGGACTTTGCTCTCGGGGCCAAGGCAAGAGGGCGTGCTTGCCCGCAGAACTGAGAACACGCTGTTGGGCAGAGCTGCAACTGACCGCTGGAGTTCAGCTCTCGCCGGACGGCAGAAGGCGAAGAACGAAGCCGCTTGCGAGCGGCGCAGTGCAGCGAAGAGCTCTCCCAATTCGCCGCTAGCTCCACGGTCCTCCTCAGCTGCGAGTAGCAGCGCTCGCAGTACACAGAGCTTCGCAAGGCCCGAAGAGCCGGAGGGAAGTTTCGCACACGAAAATGTGCCAGGACAGAGACGTGTTCTACGTTGTCCCCTCTCGTCGTGCAGTTTGTGCCTCTGCTGCTTCTGCTGTTAGGAATCGCTCCTCGAAAGACGAGCGAGAGCGTCCTTCCGGGTGCATTGCACTGAGTCGAGTGCTCGCTCGGGACTTTGCTCTCGGGGCCAAGGCAAGAGGGCGTGCTTGCCCGCAGAACTGAGAACACGCTGTTGGGCAGAGCTGCAACTGACCGCTGGAGTTCAGCTCTCGCCGGACGGCAGAAGGCGAAGAACGAAGCCGCTTGCGAGCGGCGCAGTGCAGCGAAGAGCTCTCCCAATTCGCCGCTAGCTCCACGGTCCTTCTCAGCTGCGAGTAGCAGCGCTCGCAGTACACAGAGCTTCGCAAGGCCCGAAGAGCCGGAGGGAAGTATCGCACACGCAAATGTGCCAGGACAGAGACGTGTTCTACGTTGTCCCCTCTCGTCGTGCAGTTTGTGCCTCTGCTGCTTCTGCTGTTAGGAATCGCTCCTCGAAAGACGAGCGAGAGCGTCCTTCCGGGTGCATTGCACTGAGTCGAGTGCTCGCTCGGGACTTTGCTCTCGGGGCCAAGGCAAGAGGGCGTGCTTGCCCGCAGAACTGAGAACACGCTGTTGGGCAGAGCTGCAACTGACCGCTGGAGTTCAGCTCTCGCCGGACGGCAGAAGGCGAAGAACGAAGCCGCTTGCGAGCGGCGCAGTGCAGCGAAGAGCTCTCCCAATTCGCCGCTAGCTCCACGGTCCTCCTCAGCTGCGAGTAGCAGCGCTCGCAGTACACAGAGCTTCGCAAGGCCCGAAGAGCCGGAGGGAAGTTTCGCACACGAAAATGTGCCAGGACAGAGACGTGTTCTACGTTGTCCCCTCTCGTCGTGCAGTTTGTGCCTCTGCTGCTTCTGCTGTTAGGAATCGCTCCTCGAAAGACGAGCGAGAGCGTCCTTCCGGGTGCATTGCACTGAGTCGAGTGCTCGCTCGGGACTTTGCTCTCGGGGCCAAGGCAAGAGGGCGTGCTTGCCCGCAGAACTGAGAACACGCTGTTGGGCAGAGCTGCAACTGACCGCTGGAGTTCAGCTCTCGCCGGACGGCAGAAGGCGAAGAACGAAGCCGCTTGCGAGCGGCGCAGTGCAGCGAAGAGCTCTCCCAATTCGCCGCTAGCTCCACGGTCCTCCTCAGCTGCGAGTAGCAGCGCTCGCAGTACACAGAGCTTCGCAAGGCCCGAAGAGCCGGAGGGAAGTTTCGCACACGCAAATGTGCCAGGACAGAGACGTGTTCTACGTTGTCCCCTCTCGTCGTGCAGTTTGTGCCTCTGCTGCTTCTGCTGTTAGGAATCGCTCCTCGAAAGACGAGCGAGAGCGTCCTTCCGGGTGCATTGCACTGAGTCGAGTGCTCGCTCGGGACTTTGCACTCGGGGCCAAGGCAAGAGGGCGTGCTTGCCCGCAGAACTGAGAACACGCTGTTGGGCAGAGCTGCAACTGACCGCTGGAGTTCAGCTCTCGCCGGACGGCAGAAGGCGAAGAACGAAGCCGCTTGCGAGCGGCGCAGTGCAGCGAAGAGCTCTCCCAATTCGCCGCTAGCTCCACGGTCCTCCTCAGCTGCGAGTAGCAGCGCTCGCAGTACACAGAGCTTCGCAAGGCCCGAAGAGCCGGAGGGAAGTATCGCACACGCAAATGTGCCAGGACAGAGACGTGTTCTACGTTGTCCCCTCTCGTCGTGCAGTTTGTGCCTCTGCTGCTTCTGCTGTTAGGAATCGCTCCTCGAAAGACGAGCGAGAGCGTCCTTCCGGGTGCATTGCACTGAGTCGAGTGCTCGCTCGGGACTTTGCTCTCGGGGCCAAGGCAAGAGGGCGTGCTTGCCCGCAGAACTGAGAACACGCTGTTGGGCAGAGCTGCAACTGACCGCTGGAGTTCAGCTCTCGCCGGACGGCAGAAGGCGAAGAACGAAGCCGCTTGCGAGCGGCGCAGTGCAGCGAAGAGCTCTCCCAATTCGCCGCTAGCTCCACGGTCCTCCTCAGCTGCGAGTAGCAGCGCTCGCAGTACACAGAGCTTCGCAAGGCCCGAAGAGCCGGAGGGTAGTTTCGCACACGAAAATGGGCCAGGACAGAGACGTGTTCTACGTTGTCCCCTCTCGTCGTGCAGTTTGTGCCTCTGCTTCTTCTGCTGTTAGGAATCGCTCCTCGAAAGACGAGCGAGAGCGTCCTTCCGGGTGCATTGCACTGAGTCGAGTGCTCGCTCGGGACTTTGCTCTCGGGGCCAAGGCAAGAGGGCGTGCTTGCCCGCAGAACTGAGAACACGCTGTTGGGCAGAGCTGCAACTGACCGCTGGAGTTCAGCTCTCGCCGGACGGCAGAAGGCGAAGAACGAAGCCGCTTGCGAGCGGCGCAGTGCAGCGAAGAGCTCTCCCAATTCGCCGCTAGCTCCACGGTCCTCCTCAGCTGCGAGTAGCAGCGCTCGCAGTACACAGAGCTTCGCAAGGCCCGAAGAGCCGGAGGGAAGTATCGCACACGCAAATGTGCCAGGACAGAGACGTGTTCTACGTTGTCCCTTCTCGTCGTGCAGTTTGTGCCTCTGCTGCTTCTGCTGTTAGGAATCGCTCCTCGAAAGACGAGCGAGAGCGTCCTTCCGGGTGCATTGCACTGAGTCGAGTGCTCGCTCGGGACTTTGCTCTCGGGGCCAAGGCAAGAGGGCGTGCTTGCCCGCAGAACTGAGAACACGCTGTTGGGCAGAGCTGCAACTGACCGCTGGAGTTCAGCTCTCGCCGGACGGCAGAAGGCGAAGAACGAAGCCGCTTGCGAGCGGCGCAGTGCAGCGAAGAGCTCTCCCAATTCGCCGCTAGCTCCACGGTCCTCCTCAGCTGCGAGTAGCAGCGCTCGCAGTACACAGAGCTTCGCAAGGCCCGAAGAGCCGGAGGGAAGTTTCGCACACGCAAATGTGCCAGGACAGAGACGTGTTCTACGTTGTCCCCTCTCGTCGTGCAGTTTGTGCCTCTGCTGCTTCTGCTGTTAGGAATCGCTCCTCGAAAGACGAGCGAGAGCGTCCTTCCGGGTGCATTGCACTGAGTCGAGTGCTCGCTCGGGACTTTGCACTCGGGGCCAAGGCAAGAGGGCGTGCTTGCCCGCAGAACTGAGAACACGCTGTTGGGCAGAGCTGCAACTGACCGCTGGAGTTCAGCTCTCGCCGGACGGCAGAAGGCGAAGAACGAAGCCGCTTGCGAGCGGCGCAGTGCAGCGAAGAGCTCTCCGAATTCGCCGCTAGCTCCACGGTCCTTCTCAGCTGCGAGTAGCAGCGCTCGCAGTACACAGAGCTTCGCAAGGCCCGAAGAGCCGGAGGGAAGTATCGCACACGCAAATGTGCCAGGACAGAGACGTGTTCTACGTTGTCCCCTCTCGTCGTGCAGTTTGTGCCTCTGCTGCTTCTGCTGTTAGGAATCGCTCCTCGAAAGACGAGCGAGAGCGTCCTTCCGGGTGCATTGCACTGAGTCGAGTGCTCGCTCGGGACTTTGCACTCGGGGCCAAGGCAAGAGGGCGTGCTTGCCCGCAGAACTGAGAACACGCTGTTGGGCAGAGCTGCAACTGACCGCTGGAGTTCAGCTCTCGCCGGACGGCAGAAGGCGAAGAACGAAGCCGCTTGCGAGCGGCGCAGTGCAGCGAAGGGCTCTCCGAATTCGCCGCTAGCTCCACGGTCCTTCTCAGCTGCGAGTAGCAGCGCTCGCAGTACACAGAGCTTCGCAAGGCCCGAAGAGCCGGAGGGAAGTATCGCACACGCAAATGTGCCAGGACAGAGACGTGTTCTACGTTGTCCCCTCTCGTCGTGCAGTTTGTGCCTCTGCTGCTTCTGCTGTTAGGAATCGCTCCTCGAAAGACGAGCGAGAGCGTCCTTCCGGGTGCATTGCACTGAGTCGAGTGCTCGCTCGGGACTTTGCACTCGGGGCCAAGGCAAGAGGGCGTGCTTGCCCGCAGAACTGAGAACACGCTGTTGGGCAGAGCTGCAACTGACCGCTGGAGTTCAGCTCTCGCCGGACGGCAGAAGGCGAAGAACGAAGCCGCTTGCGAGCGGCGCAGTGCAGCGAAGGGCTCTCCGAATTCGCCGCTAGCTCCACGGTCCTTCTCAGCTGCGAGTAGCAGCGCTCGCAGTACACAGAGCTTCGCAGGGCCCGAAGAGCCGGAGGGAAGTATCGCACACGCAAATGTGCCAGGACAGAGACGTGTTCTACGTTGTCCCCTCTCGTCGTGCAGTTTGTGCCTCTGCTGCTTCTGCTGTTAGGAATCGCTCCTCGAAAGACGAGCGAGAGCGTCCTTCCGGGTGCATTGCACTGAGTCGAGTGCTCGCTCGGGACTTTGCTCTCGGGGCCAAGGCAAGAGGGCGTGCTTGCCCGCAGAACTGAGAACACGCTGTTGGGCAGAGCTGCAACTGACCGCTGGAGTTCAGCTCTCGCCGGACGGCAGAAGGCGAAGAACGAAGCCGCTTGCGAGCGGCGCAGTGCAGCGAAGAGCTCTCCCAATTCGCCGCTAGCTCCACGGTCCTTCTCAGCTGCGAGTAGCAGCGCTCGCAGTACACAGAGCTTCGCAAGGCCCGAAGAGCCGGAGGGAAGTATCGCACACGCAAATGTGCCAGGACAGAGACGTGTTCTACGTTGTCCCCTCTCGTCGTGCAGTTTGTGCCTCTGCTGCTTCTGCTGTTAGGAATCGCTCCTCGAAAGACGAGCGAGAGCGTCCTTCCGGGTGCATTGCACTGAGTCGAGTGCTCGCTCGGGACTTTGCTCTCGGGGCCAAGGCAAGAGGGCGTGCTTGCCCGCAGAACTGAGAACACGCTGTTGGGCAGAGCTGCAACTGACCGCTGGAGTTCAGCTCTCGCCGGACGGCAGAAGGCGAAGAACGAAGCCGCTTGCGAGCGGCGCAGTGCAGCGAAGAGCTCTCCCAATTCGCCGCTAGCTCCACGGTCCTTCTCAGCTGCGAGTAGCAGCGCTCGCAGTACACAGAGCTTCGCAAGGCCCGAAGAGCCGGAGGGAAGTATCGCACACGCAAATGTGCCAGGACAGAGACGTGTTCTACGTTGTCCCCTCTCGTCGTGCAGTTTGTGCCTCTGCTGCTTCTGCTGTTAGGAATCGCTCCTCGAAAGACGAGCGAGAGCGTCCTTCCGGGTGCATTGCACTGAGTCGAGTGCTCGCTCGGGACTTTGCACTCGGGGCCAAGGCAAGAGGGCGTGCTTGCCCGCAGAACTGAGAACACGCTGTTGGGCAGAGCTGCAACTGACCGCTGGAGTTCAGCTCTCGCCGGACGGCAGAAGGCGAAGAACGAAGCCGCTTGCGAGCGGCGCAGTGCAGCGAAGAGCTCTCCCAATTCGCCGCTAGCTCCACGGTCCTTCTCAGCTGCGAGTAGCAGCGCTCGCAGTACACAGAGCTTCGCAAGGCCCGAAGAGCCGGAGGGAAGTTTCGCACACGAAAATGTGCCAGGACAGAGACGTGTTCTACGTTGTCCCCTCTCGTCGTGCAGTTTGTGCCTCTGCTGCTTCTGCTGTTAGGAATCGCTCCTCGAAAGACGAGCGAGAGCGTCCTTCCGGGTGCATTGCACTGAGTCGAGTGCTCGCTCGGGACTTTGCACTCGGGGCCAAGGCAAGAGGGCGTGCTTGCCCGCAGAACTGAGAACACGCTGTTGGGCAGAGCTGCAACTGACCGCTGGAGTTCAGCTCTCGCCGGACGGCAGAAGGCGAAGAACGAAGCCGCTTGCGAGCGGCGCAGTGCAGCGAAGGGCTCTCCCAATTCGCCGCTAGCTCCACGGTCCTTCTCAGCTGCGAGTAGCAGCGCTCGCAGTACACAGAGCTTCGCAAGGCCCGAAGAGCCGGAGGGAAGTATCGCACACGCAAATGTGCCAGGACAGAGACGTGTTCTACGTTGTCCCCTCTCGTCGTGCAGTTTGTGCCTCTGCTGCTTCTGCTGTTAGGAATCGCTCCTCGAAAGACGAGCGAGAGCGTCCTTCCGGGTGCATTGCACTGAGTCGAGTGCTCGCTCGGGACTTTGCACTCGGGGCCAAGGCAAGAGGGCGTGCTTGCCCGCAGAACTGAGAACACGCTGTTGGGCAGAGCTGCAACTGACCGCTGGAGTTCAGCTCTCGCCGGACGGCAGAAGGCGAAGAACGAAGCCGCTTGCGAGCGGCGCAGTGCAGCGAAGGGCTCTCCGAATTCGCCGCTAGCTCCACGGTCCTTCTCAGCTGCGAGTAGCAGCGCTCGCAGTACACAGAGCTTCGCAGGGCCCGAAGAGCCGGAGGGAAGTATCGCACACGCAAATGTGCCAGGACAGAGACGTGTTCTACGTTGTCCCCTCTCGTCGTGCAGTTTGTGCCTCTGCTGCTTCTGCTGTTAGGAATCGCTCCTCGAAAGACGAGCGAGAGCGTCCTTCCGGGTGCATTGCACTGAGTCGAGTGCTCGCTCGGGACTTTGCACTCGGGGCCAAGGCAAGAGGGCGTGCTTGCCCGCAGAACTGAGAACACGCTGTTGGGCAGAGCTGCAACTGACCGCTGGAGTTCAGCTCTCGCCGGACGGCAGAAGGCGAAGAACGAAGCCGCTTGCGAGCGGCGCAGTGCAGCGAAGAGCTCTCCGAATTCGCCGCTAGCTCCACGGTCCTCCTCAGCTGCGAGTAGCAGCGCTCGCAGTACACAGAGCTTCGCAAGGCCCGAAGAGCCGGAGGGAAGTATCGCACACGCAAATGTGCCAGGACAGAGACGTGTTCTACGTTGTCCCCTCTCGTCGTGCAGTTTGTGCCTCTGCTGCTTCTGCTGTTAGGAATCGCTCCTCGAAAGACGAGCGAGAGCGTCCTTCCGGGTGCATTGCACTGAGTCGAGTGCTCGCTCGGGACTTTGCACTCGGGGCCAAGGCAAGAGGGCGTGCTTGCCCGCAGAACTGAGAACACGCTGTTGGGCAGAGCTGCAACTGACCGCTGGAGTTCAGCTCTCGCCGGACGGCAGAAGGCGAAGAACGAAGCCGCTTGCGAGCGGCGCAGTGCAGCGAAGGGCTCTCCGAATTCGCCGCTAGCTCCACGGTCCTTCTCAGCTGCGAGTAGCAGCGCTCGCAGTACACAGAGCTTCGCAGGGCCCGAAGAGCCGGAGGGAAGTATCGCACACGCAAATGTGCCAGGACAGAGACGTGTTCTACGTTGTCCCCTCTCGTCGTGCAGTTTGTGCCTCTGCTGCTTCTGCTGTTAGGAATCGCTCCTCGAAAGACGAGCGAGAGCGTCCTTCCGGGTGCATTGCACTGAGTCGAGTGCTCGCTCGGGACTTTGCTCTCGGGGCCAAGGCAAGAGGGCGTGCTTGCCCGCAGAACTGAGAACACGCTGTTGGGCAGAGCTGCAACTGACCGCTGGAGTTCAGCTCTCGCCGGACGGCAGAAGGCGAAGAACGAAGCCGCTTGCGAGCGGCGCAGTGCAGCGAAGAGCTCTCCGAATTCGCCGCTAGCTCCACGGTCCTTCTCAGCTGCGAGTAGCAGCGCTCGCAGTACACAGAGCTTCGCAAGGCCCGAAGAGCCGGAGGGAAGTATCGCACACGCAAATGTGCCAGGACAGAGACGTGTTCTACGTTGTCCCCTCTCGTCGTGCAGTTTGTGCCTCTGCTGCTTCTGCTGTTAGGAATCGCTCCTCGAAAGACGAGCGAGAGCGTCCTTCCGGGTGCATTGCACTGAGTCGAGTGCTCGCTCGGGACTTTGCTCTCGGGGCCAAGGCAAGAGGGCGTGCTTGCCCGCAGAACTGAGAACACGCTGTTGGGCAGAGCTGCAACTGACCGCTGGAGTTCAGCTCTCGCCGGACGGCAGAAGGCGAAGAACGAAGCCGCTTGCGAGCGGCGCAGTGCAGCGAAGAGCTCTCCCAATTCGCCGCTAGCTCCACGGTCCTCCTCAGCTGCGAGTAGCAGCGCTCGCAGTACACAGAGCTTCGCAAGGCCCGAAGAGCCGGAGGGAAGTTTCGCACACGAAAATGTGCCAGGACAGAGACGTGTTCTACGTTGTCCCCTCTCGTCGTGCAGTTTGTGCCTCTGCTGCTTCTGCTGTTAGGAATCGCTCCTCGAAAGACGAGCGAGAGCGTCCTTCCGGGTGCATTGCACTGAGTCGAGTGCTCGCTCGGGACTTTGCTCTCGGGGCCAAGGCAAGAGGGCGTGCTTGCCCGCAGAACTGAGAACACGCTGTTGGGCAGAGCTGCAACTGACCGCTGGAGTTCAGCTCTCGCCGGACGGCAGAAGGCGAAGAACGAAGCCGCTTGCGAGCGGCGCAGTGCAGCGAAGAGCTCTCCCAATTCGCCGCTAGCTCCACGGTCCTCCTCAGCTGCGAGTAGCAGCGCTCGCAGTACACAGAGCTTCGCAAGGCCCGAAGAGCCGGAGGGAAGTTTCGCACACGCAAATGTGCCAGGACAGAGACGTGTTCTACGTTGTCCCCTCTCGTCGTGCAGTTTGTGCCTCTGCTGCTTCTGCTGTTAGGAATCGCTCCTCGAAAGACGAGCGAGAGCGTCCTTCCGGGTGCATTGCACTGAGTCGAGTGCTCGCTCGGGACTTTGCTCTCGGGGCCAAGGCAAGAGGGCGTGCTTGCCCGCAGAACTGAGAACACGCTGTTGGGCAGAGCTGCAACTGACCGCTGGAGTTCAGCTCTCGCCGGACGGCAGAAGGCGAAGAACGAAGCCGCTTGCGAGCGGCGCAGTGCAGCGAAGAGCTCTCCCAATTCGCCGCTAGCTCCACGGTCCTTCTCAGCTGCGAGTAGCAGCGCTCGCAGTACACAGAGCTTCGCAAGGCCCGAAGAGCCGGAGGGAAGTATCGCACACGCAAATGTGCCAGGACAGAGACGTGTTCTACGTTGTCCCCTCTCGTCGTGCAGTTTGTGCCTCTGCTGCTTCTGCTGTTAGGAATCGCTCCTCGAAAGACGAGCGAGAGCGTCCTTCCGGGTGCATTGCACTGAGTCGAGTGCTCGCTCGGGACTTTGCACTCGGGGCCAAGGCAAGAGGGAGTGCTTGCCCGCAGAACTGAGAACACGCTGTTGGGCAGAGCTGCAACTGACCGCTGGAGTTCAGCTCTCGCCGGACGGCAGAAGGCGAAGAACGAAGCCGCTTGCGAGCGGCGCAGTGCAGCGAAGAGCTCTCCCAATTCGCCGCTAGCTCCACGGTCCTTCTCAGCTGCGAGTAGCAGCGCTCGCAGTACACAGAGCTTCGCAAGGCCCGAAGAGCCGGAGGGAAGTATCGCACACGCAAATGTGCCAGGACAGAGACGTGTTCTACGTTGTCCCCTCTCGTCGTGCAGTTTGTGCCTCTGCTGCTTCTGCTGTTAGGAATCGCTCCTCGAAAGACGAGCGAGAGCGTCCTTCCGGGTGCATTGCACTGAGTCGAGTGCTCGCTCGGGACTTTGCACTCGGGGCCAAGGCAAGAGGGCGTGCTTGCCCGCAGAACTGAGAACACGCTGTTGGGCAGAGCTGCAACTGACCGCTGGAGTTCAGCTCTCGCCGGACGGCAGAAGGCGAAGAACGAAGCCGCTTGCGAGCGGCGCAGTGCAGCGAAGAGCTCTCCCAATTCGCCGCTAGCTCCACGGTCCTTCTCAGCTGCGAGTAGCAGCGCTCGCAGTACACAGAGCTTCGCAAGGCCCGAAGAGCCGGAGGGAAGTATCGCACACGCAAATGTGCCAGGACAGAGACGTGTTCTACGTTGTCCCCTCTCGTCGTGCAGTTTGTGCCTCTGCTGCTTCTGCTGTTAGGAATCGCTCCTCGAAAGACGAGCGAGAGCGTCCTTCCGGGTGCATTGCACTGAGTCGAGTGCTCGCTCGGGACTTTGCTCTCGGGGCCAAGGCAAGAGGGCGTGCTTGCCCGCAGAACTGAGAACACGCTGTTGGGCAGAGCTGCAACTGACCGCTGGAGTTCAGCTCTCGCCGGACGGCAGAAGGCGAAGAACGAAGCCGCTTGCGAGCGGCGCAGTGCAGCGAAGAGCTCTCCCAATTCGCCGCTAGCTCCACGGTCCTCCTCAGCTGCGAGTAGCAGCGCTCGCAGTACACAGAGCTTCGCAAGGCCCGAAGAGCCGGAGGGAAGTTTCGCACACGAAAATGTGCCAGGACAGAGACGTGTTCTACGTTGTCCCCTCTCGTCGTGCAGTTTGTGCCTCTGCTGCTTCTGCTGTTAGGAATCGCTCCTCGAAAGACGAGCGAGAGCGTCCTTCCGGGTGCATTGCACTGAGTCGAGTGCTCGCTCGGGACTTTGCACTCGGGGCCAAGGCAAGAGGGCGTGCTTGCCCGCAGAACTGAGAACACGCTGTTGGGCAGAGCTGCAACTGACCGCTGGAGTTCAGCTCTCGCCGGACGGCAGAAGGCGAAGAACGAAGCCGCTTGCGAGCGGCGCAGTGCAGCGAAGAGCTCTCCCAATTCGCCGCTAGCTCCACGGTCCTTCTCAGCTGCGAGTAGCAGCGCTCGCAGTACACAGAGCTTCGCAAGGCCCGAAGAGCCGGAGGGAAGTATCGCACACGCAAATGTGCCAGGACAGAGACGTGTTCTACGTTGTCCCCTCTCGTCGTGCAGTTTGTGCCTCTGCTGCTTCTGCTGTTAGGAATCGCTCCTCGAAAGACGAGCGAGAGCGTCCTTCCGGGTGCATTGCACTGAGTCGAGTGCTCGCTCGGGACTTTGCTCTCGGGGCCAAGGCAAGAGGGCGTGCTTGCCCGCAGAACTGAGAACACGCTGTTGGGCAGAGCTGCAACTGACCGCTGGAGTTCAGCTCTCGCCGGACGGCAGAAGGCGAAGAACGAAGCCGCTTGCGAGCGGCGCAGTGCAGCGAAGAGCTCTCCCAATTCGCCGCTAGCTCCACGGTCCTTCTCAGCTGCGAGTAGCAGCGCTCGCAGTACACAGAGCTTCGCAAGGCCCGAAGAGCCGGAGGGAAGTATCGCACACGCAAATGTGCCAGGACAGAGACGTGTTCTACGTTGTCCCCTCTCGTCGTGCAGTTTGTGCCTCTGCTGCTTCTGCTGTTAGGAATCGCTCCTCGAAAGACGAGCGAGAGCGTCCTTCCGGGTGCATTGCACTGAGTCGAGTGCTCGCTCGGGACTTTGCTCTCGGGGCCAAGGCAAGAGGGCGTGCTTGCCCGCAGAACTGAGAACACGCTGTTGGGCAGAGCTGCAACTGACCGCTGGAGTTCAGCTCTCGCCGGACGGCAGAAGGCGAAGAACGAAGCCGCTTGCGAGCGGCGCAGTGCAGCGAAGAGCTCTCCCAATTCGCCGCTAGCTCCACGGTCCTCCTCAGCTGCGAGTAGCAGCGCTCGCAGTACACAGAGCTTCGCAAGGCCCGAAGAGCCGGAGGGAAGTTTCGCACACGAAAATGTGCCAGGACAGAGACGTGTTCTACGTTGTCCCCTTCTCGTCGTGCAGTTTGTGCCTCTGCTGCTTCTGCTGTTAGGAATCGCTCCTCGAAAGACGAGCGAGAGCGTCCTTCCGGGTGCATTGCACTGAGTCGAGTGCTCGCTCGGGACTTTGCACTCGGGGCCAAGGCAAGAGGGCGTGCTTGCCCGCAGAACTGAGAACACGCTGTTGGGCAGAGCTGCAACTGACCGCTGGAGTTCAGCTCTCGCCGGACGGCAGAAGGCGAAGAACGAAGCCGCTTGCGAGCGGCGCAGTGCAGCGAAGAGCTCTCCCAATTCGCCGCTAGCTCCACGGTCCTCCTCAGCTGCGAGTAGCAGCGCTCGCAGTACACAGAGCTTCGCAAGGCCCGAAGAGCCGGAGGGAAGTATCGCACACGCAAATGTGCCAGGACAGAGACGTGTTCTACGTTGTCCCCTCTCGTCGTGCAGTTTGTGCCTCTGCTGCTTCTGCTGTTAGGAATCGCTCCTCGAAAGACGAGCGAGAGCGTCCTTCCGGGTGCATTGCACTGAGTCGAGTGCTCGCTCGGGACTTTGCTCTCGGGGCCAAGGCAAGAGGGCGTGCTTGCCCGCAGAACTGAGAACACGCTGTTGGGCAGAGCTGCAACTGACCGCTGGAGTTCAGCTCTCGCCGGACGGCAGAAGGCGAAGAACGAAGCCGCTTGCGAGCGGCGCAGTGCAGCGAAGAGCTCTCCCAATTCGCCGCTAGCTCCACGGTCCTTCTCAGCTGCGAGTAGCAGCGCTCGCAGTACACAGAGCTTCGCAAGGCCCGAAGAGCCGGAGGGAAGTATCGCACACGCAAATGTGCCAGGACAGAGACGTGTTCTACGTTGTCCCCTCTCGTCGTGCAGTTTGTGCCTCTGCTGCTTCTGCTGTTAGGAATCGCTCCTCGAAAGACGAGCGAGAGCGTCCTTCCGGGTGCATTGCACTGAGTCGAGTGCTCGCTCGGGACTTTGCTCTCGGGGCCAAGGCAAGAGGGCGTGCTTGCCCGCAGAACTGAGAACACGCTGTTGGGCAGAGCTGCAACTGACCGCTGGAGTTCAGCTCTCGCCGGACGGCAGAAGGCGAAGAACGAAGCCGCTTGCGAGCGGCGCAGTGCAGCGAAGAGCTCTCCCAATTCGCCGCTAGCTCCACGGTCCTCCTCAGCTGCGAGTAGCAGCGCTCGCAGTACACAGAGCTTCGCAAGGCCCGAAGAGCCGGAGGGAAGTATCGCACACGCAAATGTGCCAGGACAGAGACGTGTTCTACGTTGTCCCCTCTCGTCGTGCAGTTTGTGCCTCTGCTGCTTCTGCTGTTAGGAATCGCTCCTCGAAAGACGAGCGAGAGCGTCCTTCCGGGTGCATTGCACTGAGTCGAGTGCTCGCTCGGGACTTTGCACTCGGGGCCAAGGCAAGAGGGCGTGCTTGCCCGCAGAACTGAGAACACGCTGTTGGGCAGAGCTGCAACTGACCGCTGGAGTTCAGCTCTCGCCGGACGGCAGAAGGCGAAGAACGAAGCCGCTTGCGAGCGGCGCAGTGCAGCGAAGAGCTCTCCCAATTCGCCGCTAGCTCCACGGTCCTTCTCAGCTGCGAGTAGCAGCGCTCGCAGTACACAGAGCTTCGCAAGGCCCGAAGAGCCGGAGGGAAGTATCGCACACGCAAATGTGCCAGGACAGAGACGTGTTCTACGTTGTCCCCTCTCGTCGTGCAGTTTGTGCCTCTGCTGCTTCTGCTGTTAGGAATCGCTCCTCGAAAGACGAGCGAGAGCGTCCTTCCGGGTGCATTGCACTGAGTCGAGTGCTCGCTCGGGACTTTGCACTCGGGGCCAAGGCAAGAGGGCGTGCTTGCCCGCAGAACTGAGAACACGCTGTTGGGCAGAGCTGCAACTGACCGCTGGAGTTCAGCTCTCGCCGGACGGCAGAAGGCGAAGAACGAAGCCGCTTGCGAGCGGCGCAGTGCAGCGAAGGGCTCTCCGAATTCGCCGCTAGCTCCACGGTCCTCCTCAGCTGCGAGTAGCAGCGCTCGCAGTACACAGAGCTTCGCAAGGCCCGAAGAGCCGGAGGGAAGTATCGCACACGCAAATGTGCCAGGACAGAGACGTGTTCTACGTTGTCCCCTCTCGTCGTGCAGTTTGTGCCTCTGCTGCTTCTGCTGTTAGGAATCGCTCCTCGAAAGACGAGCGAGAGCGTCCTTCCGGGTGCATTGCACTGAGTCGAGTGCTCGCTCGGGACTTTGCACTCGGGGCCAAGGCAAGAGGGCGTGCTTGCCCGCAGAACTGAGAACACGCTGTTGGGCAGAGCTGCAACTGACCGCTGGAGTTCAGCTCTCGCCGGACGGCAGAAGGCGAAGAACGAAGCCGCTTGCGAGCGGCGCAGTGCAGCGAAGAGCTCTCCCAATTCGCCGCTAGCTCCACGGTCCTTCTCAGCTGCGAGTAGCAGCGCTCGCAGTACACAGAGCTTCGCAAGGCCCGAAGAGCCGGAGGGAAGTATCGCACACGCAAATGTGCCAGGACAGAGACGTGTTCTACGTTGTCCCCTCTCGTCGTGCAGTTTGTGCCTCTGCTGCTTCTGCTGTTAGGAATCGCTCCTCGAAAGACGAGCGAGAGCGTCCTTCCGGGTGCATTGCACTGAGTCGAGTGCTCGCTCGGGACTTTGCACTCGGGGCCAAGGCAAGAGGGCGTGCTTGCCCGCAGAACTGAGAACACGCTGTTGGGCAGAGCTGCAACTGACCGCTGGAGTTCAGCTCTCGCCGGACGGCAGAAGGCGAAGAACGAAGCCGCTTGCGAGCGGCGCAGTGCAGCGAAGAGCTCTCCCAATTCGCCGCTAGCTCCACGGTCCTCCTCAGCTGCGAGTAGCAGCGCTCGCAGTACACAGAGCTTCGCAAGGCCCGAAGAGCCGGAGGGAAGTATCGCACACGCAAATGTGCCAGGACAGAGACGTGTTCTACGTTGTCCCCTCTCGTCGTGCAGTTTGTGCCTCTGCTGCTTCTGCTGTTAGGAATCGCTCCTCGAAAGACGAGCGAGAGCGTCCTTCCGGGTGCATTGCACTGAGTCGAGTGCTCGCTCGGGACTTTGCACTCGGGGCCAAGGCAAGAGGGCGTGCTTGCCCGCAGAACTGAGAACACGCTGTTGGGCAGAGCTGCAACTGACCGCTGGAGTTCAGCTCTCGCCGGACGGCAGAAGGCGAAGAACGAAGCCGCTTGCGAGCGGCGCAGTGCAGCGAAGGGCTCTCCGAATTCGCCGCTAGCTCCACGGTCCTTCTCAGCTGCGAGTAGCAGCGCTCGCAGTACACAGAGCTTCGCAGGGCCCGAAGAGCCGGAGGGAAGTATCGCACACGCAAATGTGCCAGGACAGAGACGTGTTCTACGTTGTCCCCTCTCGTCGTGCAGTTTGTGCCTCTGCTGCTTCTGCTGTTAGGAATCGCTCCTCGAAAGACGAGCGAGAGCGTCCTTCCGGGTGCATTGCACTGAGTCGAGTGCTCGCTCGGGACTTTGCACTCGGGGCCAAGGCAAGAGGGCGTGCTTGCCCGCAGAACTGAGAACACGCTGTTGGGCAGAGCTGCAACTGACCGCTGGAGTTCAGCTCTCGCCGGACGGCAGAAGGCGAAGAACGAAGCCGCTTGCGAGCGGCGCAGTGCAGCGAAGGGCTCTCCGAATTCGCCGCTAGCTCCACGGTCCTTCTCAGCTGCGAGTAGCAGCGCTCGCAGTACACAGAGCTTCGCAGGGC
Organism: Sturnus vulgaris; assembly: GCF_052056855.1. Classification (NCBI taxonomy): domain Eukaryota; kingdom Metazoa; phylum Chordata; class Aves; order Passeriformes; family Sturnidae; genus Sturnus; species Sturnus vulgaris. The sequence continues at coordinate 77,439 of NW_028276619.1, forward strand.
CCGAAGAGCCGGAGGGAAGTATCGCACACGGCAAATGTGCCAGGACAGAGACGTGTTCTACGTTGTCCCCTCTCGTCGTGCAGTTTGTGCCTCTGCTGCTTCTGCTGTTAGGAATCGCTCCTCGAAAGACGAGCGAGAGCGTCCTTCCGGGTGCATTGCACTGAGTCGAGTGCTCGCTCGGGACTTTGCACTCGGGGCCAAGGCAAGAGGGCGTGCTTGCCCGCAGAACTGAGAACACGCTGTTGGGCAGAGCTGCAACTGACCGCTGGAGTTCAGCTCTCGCCGGACGGCAGAAGGCGAAGAACGAAGCCGCTTGCGAGCGGCGCAGTGCAGCGAAGAGCTCTCCGAATTCGCCGCTAGCTCCACGGTCCTCCTCAGCTGCGAGTAGCAGCGCTCGCAGTACACAGAGCTTCGCAAGGACCGAAGAGCCGGAGGGAAGTATCGCACACGCAAATGTGCCAGGACAGAGACGTGTTCTACGTTGTCCCCTCTCGTCGTGCAGTTTGTGCTCTGCTGCTTCTGCTGTTAGGAATCGCTCCTCGAAAGACGAGCGAGAGCGTCCTTCCGGGTGCATTGCACTGAGTCGAGTGCTCGCTCGGGACTTTGCACTCGGGGCCAAGGCAAGAGGGCGTGCTTGCCCGCAGAACTGAGAACACGCTGTTGGGCAGAGCTGCAACTGACCGCTGGAGTTCAGCTCTCGCCGGACGGCAGAAGGCGAAGAACGAAGCCGCTTGCGAGCGGCGCAGTGCAGCGAAGAGCTCTCCCAATTCGCCGCTAGCTCCACGGTCCTCCTCAGCTGCGAGTAGCAGCGCTCGCAGTACACAGAGCTTCGCAAGGCCCGAAGAGCCGGAGGGAAGTATCGCACACGCAAATGTGCCAGGACAGAGACGTGTTCTACGTTGTCCCCTCTCGTCGTGCAGTTTGTGCCTCTGCTGCTTCTGCTGTTAGGAATCGCTCCTCGAAAGACGAGCGAGAGCGTCCTTCCGGGTGCATTGCACTGAGTCGAGTGCTCGCTCGGGACTTTGCTCTCGGGGCCAAGGCAAGAGGGCGTGCTTGCCCGCAGAACTGAGAACACGCTGTTGGGCAGAGCTGCAACTGACCGCTGGAGTTCAGCTCTCGCCGGACGGCAGAAGGCGAAGAACGAAGCCGCTTGCGAGCGGCGCAGTGCAGCGAAGAGCTCTCCCAATTCGCCGCTAGCTCCACGGTCCTTCTCAGCTGCGAGTAGCAGCGCTCGCAGTACACAGAGCTTCGCAAGGCCCGAAGAGCCGGAGGGAAGTTTCGCACACGCAAATGTGCCAGGACAGAGACGTGTTCTACGTTGTCCCCTCTCGTCGTGCAGTTTGTGCCTCTGCTGCTTCTGCTGTTAGGAATCGCTCCTCGAAAGACGAGCGAGAGCGTCCTTCCGGGTGCATTGCACTGAGTCGAGTGCTCGCTCGGGACTTTGCTCTCGGGGCCAAGGCAAGAGGGCGTGCTTGCCCGCAGAACTGAGAACACGCTGTTGGGCAGAGCTGCAACTGACCGCTGGAGTTCAGCTCTCGCCGGACGGCAGAAGGCGAAGAACGAAGCCGCTTGCGAGCGGCGCAGTGCAGCGAAGAGCTCTCCCAATTCGCCGCTAGCTCCACGGTCCTCCTCAGCTGCGAGTAGCAGCGCTCGCAGTACACAGAGCTTCGCAAGGCCCGAAGAGCCGGAGGGAAGTATCGCACACGCAAATGTGCCAGGACAGAGACGTGTTCTAACGTTGTCCCCTCTCGTCGTGCAGTTTGTGCCTCTGCTGCTTCTGCTGTTAGGAATCGCTCCTCGAAAGACGAGCGAGAGCGTCCTTCCGGGTGCATTGCACTGAGTCGAGTGCTCGCTCGGGACTTTGCACTCGGGGCCAAGGCAAGAGGGCGTGCTTGCCCGCAGAACTGAGAACACGCTGTTGGGCAGACCTGCAACTGACCGCTGGAGTTCAGCTCTCGCCGGACGGCAGAAGGCGAAGAACGAAGCCGCTTGCGAGCGGCGCAGTGCAGCGAAGAGCTCTCCCAATTCGCCGCTAGCTCCACGGTCCTCCTCAGCTGCGAGTAGCAGCGCTCGCAGTACACAGAGCTTCGCAAGGCCCGAAGAGCCGGAGGAAGTTTCGCACACGCAAATGTGCCAGGACAGAGACGTGTTCTACGTTGTCCCCTCTCGTCGTGCAGTTTGTGCCTCTGCTGCTTCTGCTGTTAGGAATCGCTCCTCGAAAGACGAGCGAGAGCGTCCTTCCGGGTGCATTTGCACTGAGTCGAGTGCTCGCTCGGGACTTTGCTCTCGGGGCCAAGGCAAGAGGGCGTGCTTGCCCGCAGAACTGAGAACACGCTGTTGGGCAGAGCTGCAACTGACCGCTGGAGTTCAGCTCTCGCCGGACGGCAGAAGGCGAAGAACGAAGCCGCTTGCGAGCGGCGCAGTGCAGCGAAGAGCTCTCCCAATTCGCCGCTAGCTCCACGGTCCTCCTCAGCTGCGAGTAGCAGCGCTCGCAGTACACAGAGATTCGCAAGGCCCGAAGAGCCGGAGGGAAGTTTCGCACACCGCAAATGTGCCAGGACAGAGACGTGTTCTACGTTGTCCCCTCTCGTCGTGCAGTTTGTGCCTCTGCTGCTTCTGCTGTTAGGAATCGCTCCTCGAAAGACGAGCGAGAGCGTCCTTCCGGGTGCATTGCACTGAGTCGAGTGCTCGCTCGGGACTTTGCACTCGGGGCCAAGGCAAGAGGGCGTGCTTGCCCGCAGAACTGAGAACACGCTGTTGGCAGAGCTGCAACTGACCGCTGGAGTTCAGCTCTCGCCGGACGGCAGAAGGCGAAGAACGAAGCCGCTTGCGAGCGGCGCAGTGCAGCGAAGAGCTCTCCCAATTCGCCGCTAGCTCCACGGTCCTCCTCAGCTGCGAGTAGCAGCGCTCGCAGTACACAGAGCTTCGCAAGGCCCGAAGAGCCGGAGGGAAGTATCGCACACGCAAATGTGCCAGGACAGAGACGTGTTCTACGTTGTCCCCTCTCGTCGTGCAGTTTGTGCCTCTGCTGCTTCTGCTGTTAGGAATCGCTCCTCGAAAGACGAGCGAGAGCGTCCTTCCGGGTGCATTGCACTGAGTCGAGTGCTCGCTCGGGACTTTGCTCTCGGGGCCAAGGCAAGAGGGCGTGCTTGCCCGCAGAACTGAGAACACGCTGTTGGGCAGAGCTGCAACTGACCGCTGGAGTTCAGCTCTCGCCGGAACGGCAGAAGGCGAAGAACGAAGCCGCTTGCGAGCGGCGCAGTGCAGCGAAGAGCTCTCCCAATTCGCCGCTAGCTCCACGGTCCTCCTCAGCTGCGAGTAGCAGCGCTCGCAGTACACAGAGCTTCGCAAGGCCCGAAGAGCCGGAGGGAAGTTTCGCACACGCAAATGTGCCAGGACAGAGACGTGTTCTACGTTGTCCCCTCTCGTCGTGCAGTTTTGTGCCTCTGCTGCTTCTGCTGTTAGGAATCGCTCCTCGAAAGACGAGCGAGAGCGTCCTTCCGGGTGCATTGCACTGAGTCGAGTGCTCGCTCGGGACTTTGCACTCGGGGCCAAGGCAAGAGGGCGTGCTTGCCCCGCAGAACTGAGAACACGCTGTTGGGCAGAGCTGCAACTGACCGCTGGAGTTCAGCTCTCGCCGGACGGCAGAAGGCGAAGAACGAAGCCGCTTGCGAGCGGCGCAGTGCAGCGAAGAGCTCTCCCAATTCGCCGCTAGCTCCACGGTCCTTCTCAGCTGCGAGTAGCAGCGCTCGCAGTACACAGAGCTTCGCAAGGCCCGAAGAGCCGGAGGGAAGTATCGCACACGCAAATGTGCCAGGACAGAGACGTGTTCTACGTTGTCCCCTCTCGTCGTGCAGTTTGTGCCTCTGCTGCTTCTGCTGTTAGGAATCGCTCCTCGAAAGACGAGCGAGAGCGTCCTTCCGGGTGCATTGCACTGAGTCGAGTGCTCGCTCGGGACTTTGCACTCGGGGCCAAGGCAAGAGGGCGTGCTTGCCCGCAGAACTGAGAACACGCTGTTGGGCAGAGCTGCAACTGACCGCTGGAGTTCAGCTCTCGCCGGACGGCAGAAGGCGAAGAACGAAGCCGCTTGCGAGCGGCGCAGTGCAGCGAAGGGCTCTCCGAATTCGCCGCTAGCTCCACGGTCCTTCTCAGCTGCGAGTAGCAGCGCTCGCAGTACACAGAGCTTCGCAAGGCCCGAAGAGCCGGAGGGAAGTATCGCACACGCAAATGTGCCAGGACAGAGACGTGTTCTACGTTGTCCCCTCTCGTCGTGCAGTTTGTGCCTCTGCTGCTTCTGCTGTTAGGAATCGCTCCTCGAAAGACGAGCGAGAGCGTCCTTCCGGTGCATTGCACTGAGTCGAGTGCTCGCTCGGGACTTTGCACTCGGGGCCAAGGCAAGAGGGCGTGCTTGCCCGCAGAACTGAGAACACGCTGTTGGGCAGAGCTGCAACTGACCGCTGGAGTTCAGCTCTCGCCGGACGGCAGAAGGCGAAGAACGAAGCCGCTTGCGAGCGGCGCAGTGCAGCGAAGAGCTCTCCGAATTCGCCGCTAGCTCCACGGTCCTTCTCAGCTGCGAGTAGCAGCGCTCGCAGTACACAGAGCTTCGCAAGGCCCGAAGAGCCGGAGGGAAGTATCGCACACGCAAATGTGCCAGGACAGAGACGTGTTCTACGTTGTCCCCTCTCGTCGTGCAGTTTGTGCCTCTGCTGCTTCTGCTGTTAGGAATCGCTCCTCGAAAGACGAGCGAGAGCGTCCTTCCGGGTGCATTGCACTGAGTCGAGTGCTCGCTCGGGACTTTGCACTCGGGGCCAAGGCAAGAGGGCGTGCTTGCCCGCAGAACTGAGAACACGCTGTTGGGCAGAGCTGCAACTGACCGCTGGAGTTCAGCTCTCGCCGGACGGCAGAAGGCGAAGAACGAAGCCGCTTGCGAGCGGCGCAGTGCAGCGAAGAGCTCTCTCCAATTCGCCGCTAGCTCCACGGTCCTTCTCAGCTGCGAGTAGCAGCGCTCGCAGTACACAGAGCTTCGCAAGGCCCGAAGAGCCGGAGGGAAGTATCGCACACGCAAATGTGCCAGGACAGAGACGTGTTCTACGTTGTCCCCTCTCGTCGTGCAGTTTGTGCCTCTGCTGCTTCTGCTGTTAGGAATCGCTCCTCGAAAGACGAGCGAGAGCGTCCTTCCGGGTGCATTGCACTGAGTCGAGTGCTCGCTCGGGACTTTGCACTCGGGGCCAAGGCAAGAGGGCGTGCTTGCCCGCAGAACTGAGAACACGCTGTTGGGCAGAGCTGCAACTGACCGCTGGAGTTCAGCTCTCGCCGGACGGCAGAAGGCGAAGAACGAAGCCGCTTGCGAGCGGCGCAGTGCAGCGAAGGGCTCTCCGAATTCGCCGCTAGCTCCACGGTCCTTCTCAGCTGCGAGTAGCAGCGCTCGCAGTACACAGAGCTTCGCAGGGCCCGAAGAGCCGGAGGGAAGTATCGCACACGCAAATGTGCCAGGACAGAGACGTGTTCTACGTTGTCCCCTCTCGTCGTGCAGTTTGTGCCTCTGCTGCTTCTGCTGTTAGGAATCGCTCCTCGAAAGACGAGCGAGAGCGTCCTTCCGGGTGCATTGCACTGAGTCGAGTGCTCGCTCGGGACTTTGCACTCGGGGGCCAAGGCAAGAGGGCGTGCTTGCCCGCAGAACTGAGAACACGCTGTTGGGCAGAGCTGCAACTGACCGCTGGAGTTCAGCTCTCGCCGGACGGCAGAAGGCGAAGAACGAAGCCGCTTGCGAGCGGCGCAGTGCAGCGAAGAGCTCTCCCA
>NW_028276620.1:12500-32500 GCF_052056855.1 Sturnus vulgaris
GGAAGGAAGGAAGGAAGGAAGGAAGGAAGGAAGGAAGGAAGGAAGGAAGGAAGGAAGGAAGAAGGAAGGAAAGGAAGGAAGGAATGAAGGAAGGAAGGAAGGAAGGAAGGAAGGAAGGAAGGAAGGAAGGAAGGAAGGAAGGAAGGAAGGAAGGAAGGAAGGAAGGATAAAGATTCCAGGAATGAAAAAAGGAAGGATCCTAGGAAAAATTCAGGAAGTATTTCAGGAAGGATTCCAGGAAGGATTCCAGCAAGGAAGGATTCCAGAAAGGAAGGAAGGACTCCAGGAAGGAAGGATTCCAGGAAGGAAGTATTCCAGGAAGGATTCCAGGAAGGATTCCAGGAAGGATTCCAGGAAGGATTCCAGGAAGGAAGGAAGGAAGGATTCGAGGAAGGATTCTAGGAAGAATTCCAGGAAGGATTCCAGAAAAGATTCCAGAAAGGATTCCTGGAAGGAAGGAAGGACGGATTCCAGGAAGGAAGGAAGGAAGGAAGGAAGGAAGGAAGGAAGGAAGGAAGGAAGGAAGGAAGGAAGGAAGGAAGGATTCAAGGAAGAAAGGAAGGAAGGAAGGAAGGAAGGAAGGAAGGAAGGAAGGAAGGAAGGGAAGAGAAGGATGGAAGGAAGGAAGGAAGGATGGAAGGAAGGAAGGAAGGAAGGAAGAAGGAAGGAAGGAAGGAAGGAAGGAAGGAAGGAAGGAAGGAAGGAAGGAAGGAAGGAAGGAAGGAAGGAAGGAAGGAAGAAGGAAGGAAGGAAGGAAGGAAGGAAGGAGGCATTCCATGATGGAAGGAAGGAAGGATTCCAGGAAGGAAGGATTCCAGGAAGGAAGGAGGGATTCCAGGAAGGAAGGATTCCAGGAAGGCTTCCCGGAAGGATTCCAGCAAGGAAGGATTCCAGTAAGGAAGGATTCCAAGAAGAATTCTAGGAAGAATTCCAGGAAGGATTCCAGGAAAGATTCCAGGAAGGATCCAGGAAGGAAGGATTCCAGGAGGATTCCAGGAAGGATTCCAGGAAGGATTCCAGGAAGGATTCCAGGAAGGATTCAGGAAGGATTCCAGGAAGGGAGGAAGAAGGAAGGAAGGAAGGAAGGAAGGAGGAAGGAAGGAAGGAAGGAAGGAAGGAAGGAAGGAAGGAAGGAAGGAAGGAAGGAAGGAAGGGAGGAAGGAAGGGAGGAAGGAAGGGAGGAAGGGAGGGAGAAAGGAGAAGGAAGGGAGGAAGGAAGGGAGAGAGGAAGGAAGGAAGGAAGGAAGGAAGGAAGGAAGGAAGGAAGGAAGGAAGGAAGGAAGGAAGGAAGGAAGGAAGGAAGGAAGGAAGGAAGGAAGGAAGGAAGGAAGGAAGGAAGGAAGGAAGGAAGGAAGGAAGGAAGGAAGGAAGGAAGGAAGGAAGGAAGGAAGGAAGGAAGGAAGGAAGGAAGGAAGGAAGGAAGGAAGGAAGGAAGGAAGGAAGGAAGGAAGGAAGGAAGGAAGGAAGGAAGGAAGGAAGGAAGGAAGGAAGGAAGGAGGGATTCCAGGAAGGAAGGATTCCAGAGAAGGATTCCCGGAAGGATTCAGCAAGGAAGGATTCCAGTAAGGAAGGATTCCAGTAAGGAAGGATTCCAAGAAGAATTCTAGGAAGAATTCCAGGAAGGATTCCAGGAAATATTCCAGGAAGGATTCCAGGAAGGATTCCAGGAAGGATTCCAGGAAGGAAGGAAGGAAGGAAGGAAGGAAGGAAGGAAGGAAGGAGATTCGAGGAAGAATTCTAGGAAGAATTCCAGGAAGGATTCAGAAAAGATTCCAGAAAGGATTCCTGGAAGGATTCCAGGAATGATTCCAGGAAGGATTCCAGGAAGGATTCCAGGAAGGATTCCAGGAAGGAAGGAAGGAAGGAAGGAAGGAAGGAAGGAAGGAAGGAAGGAAGGAAGGAAGGAAGGAAGGAAGGAAGGAAGGAAGGAAGGAAGGAAGGAAGGAAGGAGGATTCGAGAAGAATTCTAGGAAGAATTCCAGGAAGGATTCCAGAAAAGATTCCAGAAAGGATTCCTGGAAGGATTCCAGGAATGATTCCAGGAAGGATTCCAGGAAGGATTCCAGGAAGGATTCCAGGAAGGATTCCAGGAAGGATTCCAGGAAGGAAGGAAGGAAGGAAGGAAGGAAGGAAGGAAGGAAGGAAGGAAGGAAGGAAGGAAGGAAGGAAGGAAGGAAGGAAGGAAGGAAGGAAGGAAGGAAGGAAGGAAGGAAGGAAGGAAGGAAGGAAGGAAGGAAGGAAGGAAGGATAAAGATTCCAGGAATGAAAAAAGGAAGGATCCTAGGAATAATTCCAGGAAGTATTTCAGGAAGGAATCCAGGAAGGATTCCAGGAAGGATTCCAGGAAGGATTCCAGGAAGTATTCCAGGAAGGAAAAAAGGAAGGAAGGAAGCAAGGAAGGAAGGAAGGAAGGAAGGGAGGAAGGAAGGGAGGAAGGAAGGGAGGAAGGAGGGAGGAAGGAAGGAAGGAAGGGAGGAAGGAAGGAAGGAAGGAAGGAAGGAAGGAAGGAAGGAAGGAAGGAGGGAAGGAAGGAAGGAAGGAAGGAAGGAAGGAAGGAAGGAAGGAAGGAAGGAAGGAAGGAAGGAAGGAAGGAAGGAAGGAAGGAAGGAAGGAAGGAAGGAAGGAAGGAAAAGGAAGGATAAAGATTCCAGGAATGAAAAAAGGAAGGATCCTAGAATAATTCCAGGAAGTATTTCAGGAAGGATTCCAGGAAGGATTCCAGCAAGGAAGGATTCCAGAAAGGAAGGAAGGATTCCAGGAAGGAAGGATTCCAGGAAGGAAGGATTCCAGGAAGGATTCCAGGAAGGATTCCAGGAAGGATTCCAGGAAGGATTCCAGGAAGGAAGAAAGAAGGATTCGAGGAAGGATTCTAGGAAGATTCCAGGAAGGATTCCAGAAAAGATTCCAGAAAGGATTCCTGGAAGGAAGGAAGGACGGATTCCAGGAAGGAAGGAAGGAAGGAAGGAAGGAAGGAAGGAAGGAAGGAAGGAAGGAAGGAAGGAAGGAAGGAAGGAAGGAAGGAAGGAAGGAAGGAAGGAAGGAAGGAAGGAAGGAAGGAAGGAAGGAAGGAAGGAAGGAAGGAAGGAAGGAAGGAGGCATTCCATGATGGAAGGAAGGAAGGATTCCAGGAAGGAAGGATTCCAGGAAGGAAGGAGGGATTCCAGGAAGGAAGGATTCCAGGAAGGCTTCCGGAAGGATTCCAGCAAGGAAGGATTCCAGTAAGGAAGATTCCAAGAAGAATTCTAGGAAGAATTCCAGGAAGGATTCCAGGAAGATTCTAGGAAGGATTCCAGGAAGGAAGGATTCCAGAAGGATTCCAGGAAGGATTCCAGGAAGGATTCCAGGAAGGATTCCAGGAAGGATTCCGGGAAGGATTCCAGGAAGGAAGGAAGGAAGGAAGGAAGAAAGGAAGGAGGGATTCCAGGAAGGAAGGATTCCAGGAAGGATTCCCGGAAGGATTCCAGCAAGGAAGGATTCCAGTAAGGAAGGATTCAGTAAGGAAGGATTCCAGTAAGGAAGGATTCCAAGAAGAATTCTAGGAAGAATTCCAGGAAGGAATCCAGGAAAGATTCCAGGAAGGATTCCAGGAAGGATTCCAGGAAGGAAGGAAGGAAGGAAGGAAGGAAGGAAGGAAGGATTCGAGGAAGAATTCTAGGAAGAATTCCAGGAAGGATTCCAGAAAGATTCCAGAAAGGATTCCTGGAAGGATTCCAGGAATGATTCCAGGAAGATTCCAGGAAGGATTCCAGGAAGGATCAGGAAGGAAGGAAGGAAGGAAGGAAGGAAGGAAGGAAGGAAGGAAGGAAGAAGGAAGGTAAGGAAGGAAGGAAGGAAGGAAGGATAAAGATTCCAGGAAGGAAAAAAGGAAGGATTCCAGGAAGGAAGGAAGGAAGGAAGGAAGGAAGGAAGGAAGGGAGGATAATTATTCCAGAAAGGAAAAAAGGAAGGATTCCAGGAAGGATCCGAAGAAGGAAAAAGGAAGGATTTCAGGAGGGATGGATGGATTGCAGTAGGATTCCTGGAAGGAAGGATTCCTGGAAGCATTCCATGATGGAATGACGGAGGAAGAACGAAAAAGGAAAAGGAAGGAAAGAAGGAAGGATTCCAGGAAGGAAGGAAGGATTCCAGGAAGGAAGGAAGGAAGGATTCCAGGAAGGAAGGATTCCAAAAAGGAAGGAAGGAAGGAAGGAAGTGGGAGGAAGGGAGGGAGGGAGGGAGGGAGGGAGGAAGGAAGGCAGGATAAAGATTCCAGGAAGGAAAAAAGGAAGGATTCCAGGAAGGATCCAGGAAGGAAGGAAGGAAGGAAGGAAGGAAGGAAGGAAGGAAGGAAGGAAGGAAGGAAGGGAGGATAATTATTCCAGAAAGGAAAAAAGGAAAGTTTCCAGGAAGGATCCGAAGAAGGAAAAAGGAAGGATTTCAGGAGGGATGGATGGATTGCAGAAGGGTTCCTGGAAGGAAGGATTCCTGGAAGCATTCCAGGATGGAATGATGGAGGAAGAAGGAAAAAGGAAAAAGGAAGGAAGGAAGGAAGGATACCAGGAAGGAAGGAAGGATTCCAGGAAGGAAGGAAGGAAGGATTCCAGGAAGGAAGGATTCCAGGAAGGAAGGAAGGGAGGGAGGGAGGAAGGGAGGGAGGGAGGGATGAAGGAAGGAAGGAAGGAAGGAAGGAAGGAAGGAAGGAAGGAAGGAAGGAAGGACGGAAGGAAGGAAGGGAGGAAGGGAGGGAGGGAGGAAGGGAGGGAGGGAGGGAGGGAGGGAGGGAGGAAGGGCGGAAGGAAGGAAGGAAGGATAATTATTCCAGAAAGGAAAAAAGGAAGGATCCCAGGAAGGATCCGAAAAAGGAAAAAGGAAGGATTTCGTGAGGGATGGATGGATTGCAGTAGGATTCCTGGAAGGAAGGATTCCTGGAAGAATTCCAGGATGGAATGATGGAGGAAGAAGGAAAAAGGAAAAAGGAAGGAAGGAAGGAAGGAAGGAAGGAAGGAAGGAAGGAAGGAAGGAAGGAAGGAAGGAAGGAAGGAAGGAAGGAAGGAAGGAAGGAAGGAAGGATTCCAGGAAGGAAGGAAGGAAGGAAGGAAGGAAGGAAGGAAGGAAGGAAGGAAGGAAGGAAGGAAAGAAGGAAGGAAGGAAGGAAGGAAGGAAGGAAGGAAGGAAGGAAGGAAGGAAGGAAGGAAGGAAGGAAGGAAGGAAGGAAGGAAGGAAGGAAGGAAGGAAGGATTCCAGGAAGGAAGGAAGGAAGGAAGGAAGGAAGGATAAAGATTCCAGGAAGGAAAAAAGGAAGGATTCCAGGAAGGATCCCAGGAAGGATCCCAGGAAGGAAGGAAGGAAGGAAGGAAGGAAGGAAGGAAGGAAGGAAGGAAGGAAGGAAGGAAGGAAGGAAGGAAGGAAGGAAGGAAGGAAGGAAGGAAGGAAGGAAGGAAGGAAGGAAGGAAGGAAGGAAGGAAGGAAGGGAGGATAATTATTCCAGAATGGAAAAAAGGAAGGATTCCAGGGAGGATCCGAAGAAGGAAAAAGGAAGTATTTCAGGAGGGATGGATGGATTGCAGTAGGATTCCTGGAAGGAAGTATTCCTGGAAGCATTCCAGGATGGAATGATGGAGGAAGAACGAAAAAGGAAAAAGGAAGGAAAGAAGGAAGGATTCCAGGAAGGAAGGAAGGATTCCAGGAAGGAAGGAAGGAAGGATTCCAGGAAGGAAGGATTCCAAAAAGGAAGGAAGGAAGGAAGGAAGGAAGGAAGGGAGGGCGGGAGGAAGGGAGGGAGGGAGGGAGGAAGGAAGGAAGGAAGGAAGGAAGGAAGGAAGGAAGGAAGGAAGGAAGGAAGGAAGGAAGGAAGGAAGGAAGGAAGGAAGGAAGGAAGGAAGGAAGGAAGGAAGGAAGGAAGGAAGGAAGGAAGGAAGGAAGGAAGGAAGGAAGGAAGGAAGGAAGGAAGGAAGGAAGGAAGGAAGGAAGGAAGGAAGGAAGGAAGGAAGGAAGGATAATTATTCCAGAATGGAAAAAAGGAAGGATTCCAGGGAGGATCCGAAGAAGGAAAAAGGAAGGATTTCAGGAGGGATGGATGGATTGCAGAAGGATTCCTGGAAGGAAGTATTCCTGGAAGCATTCCAGGATGGAACGATGGAGGAAGAACGAAAAAGGAAAAAGGAAGGAAAGAAGGAAGGATTCCAGGAAGGAAGGAAGGATTCCAGGAAGGAAGGAAGGAAGGATTCCAGGAAGGAAGGATTCCAGGAAGGAAGGAAGGAAGGAAGGGAGGGCGGGAGGAAGGGAGGGAGGGAGGGAGGGAGGAAGGAAGGAAGGAAGGAAGGAAGGAAGGAAGGAAGGAAGGAAGGAAGGAAGGAAGGAAGGAAGGAAGGAAGGAAGGAAGGATTCCAGGAAGGAAGGATTCCAGGAAGGAAGGAAGGAAGGAAGGAAGGAAGGAAGGAAGGAAGGAAGGAAGGAAGGAAGGAAGGAAGGAAGGAAGGAAGGATAAATATTCCAGGAAGGTAAAAAGGAAGGATTCCAGGAAGGATCCCAGGAAGGAAGGAAGGAAGGAAGGAAGGAAGGAAGGAAGGAAGGAAGGAAGGAGAGGATAATTATTCCAGAAAGGAAAAAAGGAAGGATTCCAGGAAGGATCCGAAGAAGGAAAAAGGAAGGATTTCAGGAGGGATGGATGGATTGCAGTAGGATTCCTGGAAGGAAGGATTCCTGGAAGCATTCCATGATGGAATGATGGAGGAAGAACGAAAAAGGAAAAAGGAAGGAAAGAAGGAAGGATTCCAGGAAGGAAGGAAGGATTCCAGGAAGGAAGGAAGGAAGGAGTCCAGGAAGGAAGGATTCCAAAAAGGAAGGAAGGAAGGAAGGAAGGAAGGAAGGAAGGAAGGGAGGGCGGGAGGAAGGGAGGGAGGGAGGGAGGGAGGAAGGAAGGAAGGCAGGATAAAGATTCCAGGAAGGAAAAAAGGAAGGATTCCAGGAAGGAAGGAAGGAAGGAAGGAAGGAAGGAAGGAAGGAAGGGAGGATAATTATTCCAGAAAGGAAAAAAGGAAGGATTCCAGGAAGGATCCGAAGAAGGAAAAAGGAAGGATTTCAGGAGGGATGGATGGATTGCAGTAGGATTCCTGGAAGGAAGGATTCCTGGAAGCATTCCATGATGGAATGATGGAGGAAGAACGAAAAAGGAAAAAGGAAGGATAGAAGGAAGGATTCCAGGAAGGAAGGAAGGATTCCAGGAAGGAAGGAAGGAAGGATTCAGGAAGGAAGGATTCCAAAAAGGAAGGAAGGAAGGAAGGAAGGAAGGAAGGAAGGAAGGAAGGAAGGAAGGAAGGAAGGAAGGAAGGAAGGAAGGAAGGAAGGGAGGGCGGGAGGAAGGGAGGGAGGGAGGGAGGGAGGGAGGAAGGAAGGCAGGATAAAGATTCCAGGAAGGAAAAAAGGAAGGATTCCAGGAAGGATCCCAGGAAGGAAGGAAGGAAGGAAGGAAGGAAGGAAGGAAGGAAGGAAGGGAGGATAATTATTCCAGAAAGGAAAAAAGGAAAGGTTCCAGGAAGGATCCGAAGAAGGAAAAAGGAAGGATTTCAGGAGGGATGGATGGATTGCAGAAGGGTTCCTGGAAGGAAGGATTCCTGGAAGCATTCCAGGATGGAATGATGGAGGAAGAAGGAAAAAGGAAAAAGGAAGGAAGGAAGGAAGGATTCCAGGAAGGAAGGAAGGATTCCAGGAAGGAAGGAAGGAAGGATTCCAGGAAGGAAGGATTCCAGGAAGGAAGGATTCCAGGAAGGAAGGAGGGAGGGAGGAAGGGAGGGAGGGAGGGAGGAAGGAAGGAAGGAAGGAAGGAAGGAAGGAAGGAAGGAAGGAAGGAAGGAAGGGAAGGAAGGAAGGAAGGAAGGAAGGAAGGAAGGAAGGAAGGAAGGAAGGAAGGAAGGAAGGAAGGAAGGAAGGAAGGAAGGAAGGAAGGAAGGAAGGAAGGAAGGAAGGAAGGAAGGAAGGAAGGATAATTATTCCAGAAAGGAAAAAAGGAAAGATTCCAGGAAGGATCCGAAGAAGGAAAAAGGAAGGATTTCAGGAGGGATGGATGGATTGCAGAAGGGTTCCTGGAAGGAAGGATTCCTGGAAGCATTCCAGGATGGAATGATGGAGGAAGAAGGAAAAAGGAAAAGGAAGGAAGGAAGGAAGGATTCCAGGAAGGAAGGAAGGATTCCAGGAAGGAAGGAAGGAAGGATTCCAGGAAGGAAGGATTCCAAAAAGGAAGGAAGGAAGGAAGGAAGGAAGGAAGGAAGGAAGGAAGGAAGGAAGGAAGGAAGGAAGGAAGGAAGGAAGGAAGGAAGGAAGGAAGGGAGGGCGGGAGGAAGGGAGGGAGGGAGGGAGGGAGGGAGGGAGGGAGGAAGGAAGGCAGGATAAAGATTCCAGGAAGGAAAAAAGGAAGGATTCCAGGAAGGATCCCAGGAAGGAAGGAAGGAAGGAAGGAAGGAAGGAAGGAAGGAAGGGAGGGAGGGAGGAAGGGAGGAAGGAAGGAAGGAAGGGAGGAAGGAAGGAAGGAAGGAAGGAAGGAAGGAAGGAAGGAAGGAAGGAAGGAAGGAAGGAAGGAAGGAAGGATTCCAGGAAGGATTCCAGGAAGGAAGGAAGGAAGGAAGGAAGGAAGGAAGGAAGGAAGGAAGGAAGGAAGGAAGGAAGGAAGGAAGGATTCCAGGAAGGAAGGAAGGAAGGAAGGAAGGAAGGAAGGAAGGAAGGAAGGAAGGAAGGAAGGATAAATATTCCAGGAAGGAAAAAAGGAAGGATTCCAGGAAGGATCCCAGGAAGGAAGGAAGGAAGGAAGGAAGGAAGGAAGGGAGGAAGGAAGGAGGATAATTATTCCAGAATGGAAAAAATGAAGGATTCCAGGGAGGATCCGAAGAAGGAAAAAGGAAGGATTTCAGGAGGGATGGATGGATTGCAGTAGGATTCCTGGAAGGAAGATTTCCTGGAAGCATTCCAGGATGGAATGATGGAGGAAGAACGAAAAAGGAAAAAGGAAGGAAAGAAGGAAGGATTCCAGGAAGGAAGGAAGGATTCCAGGAAGGAAGGAAGGAAGGATTCCAGGAAGGAAGGATGCCAGGAAGGAAGGAAGGAAGGTAGGGAGGGAGGAAGGGAGGAAGGAAGGAAGGAAGGAAGGAAGGGAGGAAGGGAGGGAGGGAGGGAGGAAGGGAGGAAGGAAGGAAGGAAGGAAGGAAGGAAGGAAGGAAGGAAGGAAGGAAGGAAGGAAGGAAGGAAGGAAGGAAGGAAGGAAGGAAGGAAGGAAGGAAGGAAGGAAGGAAGGAAGGAAGGAAGGAAGGAAGGAAGGAAGGAAGGAAGGAAGGAAGGAAGGAAGGAAGGAAGGAAGGAAGGAAGGAAGGAAGGAAGGAAGGAAGGAAGGAAGGAAGGAAGGAAGGAAGGAAGGAAGGATAAATATTCCAGGAAGGTAAAAAGGAAGGATTCCAGGAAGGATCCCAGGAAGGAAGGAAGGAAGGAAGGAAGGAAGGAAGGAAGGGAGGATAATTATTCCAGAAAGGAAAAAAGGAAGGATTCCAGGAAGGATCCCAAGAAGGAAAAAGGAAGGATTTCAGGAGGGATGGATGGATTGCAGTAGGATTCCTGGAAGGAAGGATTCCTGGAAGCATTCCAGGATGGAATGATGGAGGAAGAACGAAAAAGGAAAAAGGAAGGAAAGAAGGAAGGATTCCAGGAAGGAAGGAAGGATTCCAGGAAGGAAGGAAGGAAGGATTCCAGGAAGGAAGGATTCCAAAAAGGAAGGAAGGAAGGAAGGAAGGGAGGGCGGGAGGAAGGGAGGGAGGGAGGGAGGGAGGGAGGAAGGAAGGCAGGATAAAGATTCCAGGAAGGAAAAAAGGAAGGATTCCAGGAAGGAAGGAAGGAAGGAAGGAAGGAAGGAAGGAAGGAAGGAAGGAAGGAAGGAAGGAAGGAAGGAAGGAAGGAAGGAAGGAAGGAAGGAAGGAAGGAAGGAAGGAAGGAAGGAAGGAAGGAAGGAAGGAAGGAAGGAAGGAAGGAAGGAAGGGAGGATAATTATTCCAGAAAGGAAAAAAGGAAAGATTCCAGGAAGGATCCGAAGAAGGAAAAAGGAAGGATTTCAGGAGGGATGGATGGATTGCAGAAGGGTTCCTGGAAGGAAGGATTCCTGGAAGCATTCCAGGATGGAATGATGGAGGAAGAAGGAAAAAGGAAAAAGGAAGGAAGGAAGGAAGGATTCCAGGAAGAAAGGAAGGATTCCAGGAAGGAAGGAAGGAAGGATTCCAGGAAGGAAGGATTCCAGGAAGGAAGGATTCCAGGAAGGAAGGGAGGGAGGGAGGAAGGGAGGGAGGGAGGGAGGAAGGAAGGAAGGAAGGAAGGAAGGAAGGAAGGAAGGAAGGAAGGAAGGAAGGAAGGAAGGAAGGAAGGAAGGAAGGAAGGAAGGAAGGAAGGAAGGAAGGAAGGAAGGAAGGAAGGAAGGAAGGAAGGAAGGAAGGAAGGAAGGAAGGAAGGAAGGAAGGAAGGAAGGAAGGAAGGAAGGAAGGATAATTATTCCAGAAAGGAAAAAAGGAAAGATTCCAGGAAGGATCCGAAGAAGGAAAAAGGAAGGATTTCAGGAGGGATGGATGGATTGCAGAAGGGTTCCTGGAAGGAAGGATTCCTGGAAGCATTCCAGGATGGAATGATGGAGGAAGAAGGAAAAAGGAAAAAGGAAGGAAGGAAGGAAGGATTCCAGGAAGGAAGGAAGGATTCCAGGAAGGAAGGAAGGAAGGATTCCAGGAAGGAAGGATTCCAGGAAGGAAGGAAGGAAGGAAGGAAGGAAGGGAGGGAGGCAGGAAGGGAGGGAGGGAGGGAGGAAGGAAGGAAGGAAGGAAGGAAGGAAGGAAGGAAGGAAGGAAGGAAGGAAGGAAGGAAGGAAGGAAGGAAGGAAGGAAGGAAGGAAGGAAGGAAGGAAGGAAGGAAGGAAGGAAGGAAGGGAGGAAGGGAGGGAGGGAGGGAGGGAGGGAGGGAGGAAGGAAGGAAGGAAGGAAGGAAGGATAATTATTCCAGAAAGGAAAAAAGGAAGGATCCCAGGAAGGATCCGAAAAAGGAAAAAGGAAGGATTTCAGGAGGGATGGATGGATTGCAGTAGGATTCCTTAAAGGAAGGATTCCTGGAAGCATTCCAGGATGGAATGATGGAATGATGGAGGAAGAAGGAAAAAGGAAAAAGGAAGGAAGGAAGGAAGGAAGGAAGGAAGGAAGGAAGGAAGGAAGGAAGGAAGGAAGGAAGGAAGGAAGGAAGGAAGGAAGGAAGGAAGGAAGGAAGGAAGGAAGGAAGGAAGGAAGGAAGGAAGGAAGGAAGGAAGGAAGGAAGGAAGGAAGGAAGGAAGGAAGGAAGGAAGGAAGGAAGGAAGGAAGGAAGGAAGGAAGGAAGGAAGGAAGGAAGGAAGGAAGGAAGGAAGGAAGGAAGGAAGGAAGGAAGGTGTAGAGAGCCTGGTGCAGGAATAGCTGGAAGAAAAAGGCCATAGTCAGATCAACTTAGTAAAGCTAGCAAAGTGGGCCTCAGTCTCACGGATACAGTGTCCTTGAGATAAGGAAGACACGTAGAATTGAGAAAAACATGAATGCCGAAGTGCTTAGCTAAGTCGCACAGCTAGACCAATGATGAGCTCAGATTTTGCACTATGCATGAGCTAATTAAGCACTGTATTTAATCGCCACTCTGCGTATCAATAAACGAGACTTTGCTGATGACCGAATTGGTGTCCGCGTCTCCCTTCTCCGACATTTGGTGAACCCCGACGTGCCTCCGTCGCTGAAAAGAAAACGGTTTCAGAAAACGGGGGAGAACGCGCCACGGTCGGTGAAGTAGAGTTGGGGCCTGCCGCAACCGGGTCGGTGTCAAACGACGTAGGGAAGACACCCCCAGGAGCCATAAAGGTGGTCCTGGGCCATACGTGCTGCCGAAGCCGGAGAGTTGCAACAGCGCTGACGACGAAAAATGGACAGGCAAGCAGCATATGATTTATTTATAGCACATATAGATAAGTTAGGGTTAAAAGAGATTAATCCCAGGAAGGATATACCGGGGTTGTTAGTCTGGGGTTATGCTAAAGGTTTATTCTCTAATCCTCACACCGTGCATGATTTAAATGAGTGGCGTAAGTTAGGGGATGCACTGTGGGAGGCGGTATTACAGGATGATAAAACAGCAAAAAAGCTGGGAAAGATCTGGCGGGTAGTTCATAATGCGCTGCTAAAGCAGCAAGCAGAGAGAAGGGCGGCTCGGGAGGCAGTAGAGGCATATAAAAGGAATGCTCAGTATGGCGATAATGAGCCCCGAGCACCCAGCACGACCAGAGTAGAAATACCTATCTCTGGGGAGGCGGCAGGAATGACAGACATGGCTAGCTGCGCTTGGCCCTCGGCACCCCCCTTAGAAGAGCTCGAGGAGGATTCCGCCGCGGCGGCGGAGACAATTGCAGAAGGCGGAGTAACCCCGCCTTCCGACAGCGAAGGGCCCCAGACCGGCGGCGAAAAATCCCCTTGCCAGTCTGAGCCTACCGCCCCTAAGCCCACCGTGGAGCCAGCTCCGGTCCCTAGGGCGGAAAGCGACCTGTGGGAGGAGATGGCAAGACGGCGGGGGGAGGCGTGGAGTATGCTAGCCAGACACGGCTTGGAGACTGGGGACGAGAGCGCTGTTGACGCAGCGAAAACCTGGGCTTTCCCCGTCACGTATACACAGGGAATAAACCAGCAAGGACAAGCCGTCCAAGTAGGAGCATACTCGCCTCCCGACTGGAAGCTGCTAGCCCAGCTAAGACAGACAGTGAGTCAGTTTGGTTTCCAGAGTGAGCCAGCTAAGCAAATGCTAGATTTCTTGTTCGATACATACCTGCTGTTGCCAAATGATATGAGAAGTATAGTGAAACTGATTTTCACGCAACATCAGCAGTTGCTATTTAACGCCCACTGGCAAGCTCTTGTTCAGGAGTCAGTTGCAACACAGAGGGGCCCGGGAAATCCGTTAGCTGGAATTACCATAGACAAACTAATGGGGTTAAGACAATACCGCAGGACAGAGGCTCAAATGATTTCGGGACCCGACAAAGTTAGGGAAGCCATGCGTCTAGTAAGGAATGCCATCAATCAAGTCAAAGATAGCTCAGGCATACCCATGTATATGGGGATAAAACAGGGAAGAAATAAATCCTTTAGGGACTTTGTAGATAAGGCTGCTGCTGCTATTGAAAAGGCAGGAGTCCCAGAGTATATGAGAGGGGCGCAGGTTTTCTTGGTTAATGCACTAAAAGAATTAGGCTTAGGGCTGCAGAAACAAGCCGAGTCCACACAGTCACAGGTGTTAGCCGCTCTTGCTCCGCTCCGTGCTCCTACGGCGGCCCCGGCCACATCGAACGACCACCGGCCTCCCTCGGCGCGCGGCTACAGATGCGGGTGGATGCGGCGCGGCCCGACGGGTGCCGCCGATCAGCCCCCGGCGGCCGCCACCATATTAGCCCCGGTCACAAGTAGCCGCCGTGACACCAGCGCCATCTCCTGTCTACAACCAGCCACAACAGGGAGCCTGAGACTCGACCTAACAGCCGCAGTAAAAACATCTTTGATGACAGCTCGCTCCGTCAAAGTCCCAACGGGAGTTTATGGCCCAATAAATATCAAAGGACAAGCTCTTAGAGGACTAATAGTGGGACGCTCGTCAAGCTCCATTGTAGGACTATTTGTACTACCAAGTGTCATCGATGCAGACTACACGGGAGAAATACAAATAATGGTTTATACTCCTTTTCCTCCTCTGACAATTGAGGCAGGTCAGCGTATTGCTCAATTTATTCCACTTCCACAGTTGAGCCGGGGTGTTCAACCACAAAGACAAACCCCACGTGGAGACCAAGGATTCAGATCATCAGGTATTGCTATGCTCACAATGGATCTCCATACCAGACCCAAAAAGAAGGTGAAACTAACCTATGCAGGAGAGACAATAGAAATGATGGGACTCCTAGACACTGGGGCAGATACCAGCATTGTCTCACCAGAAAAATGGCCCCACAACTGGCCATCACTGCAAACTACGGATACCGTGACAGGCGTCGGAGGGTTCACTCTTGCCAGAAAAACTCCTCCAATAAGGGTCACTATAGATGGGCAAGATTTGGTGACTGTGTTGTCCGTAGTTACGTTACCACCATCGGTACATTGCTTGATTGGAAGGGACATTTTGGCTCAGATGGGGGTCGTTTTATCCAACGAGCACCCTTTGGGGTAATTGCCATTGCTTGGACTTTCCCAATCCCAATCACCTGGACTACCAATGAACCGGTAATGGTTAAGCAATGGCCTCTAAAAAGGGAAAGTCTAATACAAGCACATCAACTCATAAAGGAACAATTCCAACAAGGACATTTAAAACTCTCAACAAGCCCATGGAACACGCCAATTTTTGTGATCAAAAAGAAGTCAGGAAAATATCGTCTTCTACATGATTTAAGAGCAGTAAATAATCAAATGGAGGCAATGAGGGCATTACAGCCAGGCCTCCCCAACCCAGCAATGCTCCCACAGCATTGGCCTCTTCTAATCATTAATCTAAAGGACTGCTTCTTCACTATTGCCTTACACCCTCAAGATACTAAAAGATTTGCGTTCACCCTACCAGCAATAAACAGAGAAGAACCTGATAAACGGTATGAATGGACTGTTCTTCCACAAGGAATGAAAAACTCGCCTACCCTGTGCCAACTGTATGTGGATGCCGCACTACAACCATTGAGGATACAGTGGCCTAACACAATTATTTATCATTATATGGATAATATCCTCTTTGCTCAAGAATCAGCATTTACAGACACTCAAATGCAGGAAATTCAAAGCACCCTAGCAAAGGCATCCCTCATAATAGCTCAAAAAAAAATACAGCGATCCACACCATGGAAGTACTTGGGGTGGTCTATCACAGGCCAAATCGTACGGCCACAGAAGCTCCAGCTTGCAACAAAGATCACCACTCTAAATGAGGCACAGCGACTGCTAGGAGATCTGCAATGGCTCAAGCCGATTGTTGGGATACCCAACTCCTTGCTAGACTCCCTCAGGCCACTACTTAAAGGAACTGACCCAACCGCACCTGTAACCGTGACCCCACAACAACATGAAGCCCTCAAGGGTATTATACGCTACATCGATGAGGGGTTTGTCTCCCGCCGAAATATCTCCTCGCCCATCGATCTTACCATCTGGAGTACTGCCTACCACCTACTCGGTGCACTCACACAGCTACAAAAGAAAACACGGGAGACACGGGTACTAGAAAGAACAGCCTCTCAGCAGCCGTCCTTGTTGTGCGTGTGGGGGGTCATGGTGTGAAGCCTGGGTAGCCCTAAAGTGCGGGGGCTGTGGGGACTGCTCGTGGGTGGAACAGAGAACAGTGTTTAATTTGTGGTGCTGGAGGTGTCAAAGTGACGACCTAAGAAATTCAAATTGGGGTCGGGCCCTAGAAAAAGAAGCAGGAGTGCCATATGCCCAGGTACGAAACCTATACGAGACACCAGAACAGCTCCTGTTAGCTTGGGCCCGGTGGGAACTTACCAACTGGATTAAGAGGCAGCACATCTATGCAAATTCACACATTATCGCTGCAAGATGCAGACATAAAGTCCCACACCTGCCTTGGCCTCAGGTAGGACCAATTAAGCCCGGTACAGACCCAGAGGAGGTATTAAATCAAAGTATAGAAGAGGTAAAACAACTGCAGATAACAGGGAGCAATACAGGGCGTAAAAAGAATAGGCCGCCAAAGAAATCAAAATGATGATCATTACACTGCTTATGCTTGCTAACTTTGCTCACACAAAATCTTTTCCAATGCAGCATGCGCCTCGGGAAAACGTATAGGTAACATTCACTAACATAACAAGACAAGAATCAATCTGCTTAAGTCTAGGAGGAGTACAAAATCCTTTTAAAACCTGTCTAGTAAGGTTGCCAGTATGGTTGCAAGAAGTTAAAGGGAATGTGCTGCATGAATTTATCTAACCACTCTGAGTCCATCCACAAAAGATACAAAACACGCAGCAAAAATTACACAACCTAAAAGAAAAAGATGGTTGGGGCATTGACGAGTGGTTAAAAAGCCTAGGTCTTAGGGGATGGATTCAAACCATTATTAAGTATGCTATTATGGTGTTAAATATATTCTTGTGCTTAGCTTTATTGCTACCTTGCTTGATAACTTGCTTACAAAATTTTATTCAAAAGACTGTCAGCAAAGCTTGACATACCACTCTTCTAGCTCAAAAAGAAAACGGGGGAAGTGTAGAGAGCCTGGTGCAGGAATAGCTGGAAGAAAAAGGCCATAGTCAGATCAACTTAGTAAAGCTAGCAAAGTGGGCCTCAGTCTCACGGATACAGTGTCCTTGAGATAAGGAAGACACGTAGAATTGAGAAAAACATGAATGCCGAAGTGCTTAGCTAAGTCGCACAGCTAGACCAATGATGAGCTCAGATTTTGCACTATGCATGAGCTAATTAAGCACTGTATTTAATCGCCACTCTGCGTATCAATAAACGAGACTTTGCTGATGACCGAATTGGTGTCCTCGTCTCCCTTCTCCGACAGGAAGGAAGGATAAATATTCCAGGAAGGTAAAAAGGAAGGATTCCAGGAAGGATCCCAGGAAGGAAGGAAGGAAGGAAGGAAGGAAGGAAGGAAGGAAGGGAGGATAATTATTCCAGAAAGGAAAAAAGGAAGGATTCCAGGAAGGATCCGAAGAAGGAAAAAGGAAGGATTTCAGGAGGGATGGATGGATTGCAGTAGGATTCCTGGAAGGAAGGATTCCTGGAAGCATTCCAGGATGGAATGATGGAGGAAGAACGAAAAAGGAAAAAGGAAGGATAGAAGGAAGGATTCCAGGAAGGAAGGAAGGATTCCAGGAAGGAAGGAAGGAAGGATTCCAGGAAGGAAGGATTCCAAAAAGGAAGGAAGGAAGGAAGGAAGGAAGGGAGGGCGGGAGGAAGGGAGGGAGGGAGGGAGGGAGGGAGGGAGGGAGAAAGGAAGGCAGGATAAAGATTCCAGGAAGGAAAAAAGGAAGGATTCCAGGAAGGAAGGAAGGAAGGAAGGAAGGAAGGAAGGAAGGAAGGAAGGGAGGATAATTATTCCAGAAAGGAAAAAAGGAAGGATTCCAGGAAGGATCCGAAGAAGGAAAAAGGAAGGATTTCAGGAGGGATGGATGGATTGCAGTAGGATTCCTGGAAGGAAGGATTCCTGGAAGCATTCCATGATGGAATGACGGAGGAAGAACGAAAAAGGAAAAAGGAAGGAAAGAAGGAAGGATTCCAGGAAGGAAGGAAGGATTCCAGGAAGGAAGGAAGGAAGGATTCCAGGAAGGAAGGATTCCAAAAAGGAAGGAAGGAAGGAAGGAAGGAAGGGAGGGCGGGAGGAAGGGAGGGAGGGAGGGAGGGAGGGAGGAAGGAAGGCAGGATAAAGATTCCAGGAAGGAAAAAAGGAAGGATTCCAGGAAGGATCCCAGGAAGGAAGGAAGGAAGGAAGGAAGGAAGGAAGGAAGGAAGGAAGGGAGGATAATTATTCCAGAAAGGAAAAAAGGAAAGGTTCCAGGAAGGATCCGAAGAAGGAAAAAGGAAGGATTTCAGGAGGGATGGATGGATTGCAGAAGGGTTCCTGGAAGGAAGGATTCCTGGAAGCATTCCAGGATGGAATGATGGAGGAAGAAGGAAAAAGGAAAAAGGAAGGAAGGAAGGAAGGATTCCAGGAAGGAAGGAAGGATTCCAGGAAGGAAGGAAGGAAGGATTCCAGGAAGGAAGGATTCCAGGAAGGAAGGAAGGGAGGGAGGGAGGAAGGGAGGGAGGGAGGGAGGAAGGAAGGAAGGAAGGAAGGAAGGAAGGAAGGAAGGAAGGAAGGAAGGAAGGAAGGACGGAAGGAAGGAAGGGAGGAAGGGAGGGAGGGAGGAAGGGAGGGAGGGAGGGAGGGAGGGAGGGAGGGAGGAAGGGCGGAAGGAAGGAAGGAAGGATAATTATTCCAGAAAGGAAAAAAGGAAGGATCCCAGGAAGGATCCGAAAAAGGAAAAAGGAAGGATTTCGTGAGGGATGGATGGATTGCAGTAGGATTCCTGAAAGGAAGGATTCCTGGAAGAATTCCAGGATGGAATGATGGAGGAAGAAGGAAAAAGGAAAAAGGAAGGAAGGAAGGAAGGAAGGAAGGATTCCAGGAAGGAAGGAAGGAAGGAAGGAAGGAAGGAAGGAAGGAAGGAAGGAAGGAAGGAAGGAAGGAAGGAAGGAAGGAAGGAAGGAAGGAAGGAAGGAAGGAAGGAAGGAAGGAAGGAAGGAAGGAAGGAAGGAAGGAAGGAAGGAAGGAAGGAAGGAAGGAAGGAAGGAAAGAAGGAAGGAAGGAAGGAAGGAAGGAAGGATTCCAGGAAGGAAGGAAGGATTCCAGGAAGGAAGGAAGGAAGGAAGGAAGGAAGGATAAAGATTCCAGGAAGGAAAAAAGGAAGGATTCCAGGAAGGATCCCAGGAAGGATCCCAGGAAGGAAGGAAGGAAGGAAGGAAGGAAGGAAGGAAGGAAGGAAGGAAGGAAGGAAGGAAGGATAATTATTCCAGAATGGAAAAAAGGAAGGATTCCAGGGAGGATCCGAAGAAGGAAAAAGGAAGGATTTCAGGAGGGATGGATGGATTGCAGTAGGATTCCTGGAAGGAAGTATTCCTGGAAGCATTCCAGGATGGAACGATGGAGGAAGAACGAAAAAGGAAAAAGGAAGGAAAGAAGGAAGGATTCCAGGAAGGAAGGAAGGATTCCAGGAAGGAAGGAAGGAAGGATTCCAGGAAGGAAGGATTCCAGGAAGGAAGGAAGGAAGGAAGGGAGGGCGGGAGGAAGGGAGGGAGGGAGGGAGGGAGGAAGGAAGGAAGGAAGGAAGGAAGGAAGGAAGGAAGGAAGGACGGAAGGAAGGATAAATATTCCAGGAAGGTAAAAAGGAAGGATTCCAGGAAGGATCCCAGGAAGGAAGGAAGGAAGGAAGGAAGGAAGGAAGGAAGGAAGGAAGGAAGGAAGGGAGGATAATTATTCCAGAAAGGAAAAAAGGAAGGATTCCAGGAAGGATCCGAAGAAGGAAAAAGGAAGGATTTCAGGAGGGATGGATGGATTGCAGTAGGATTCCTGGAAGGAAGGATTCCTGGAAGCATTCCATGATGGAATGATGGAGGAAGAACGAAAAAGGAAAAAGGAAGGAAAGAAGGAAGGATTCCAGGAAGGAAGGAAGGATTCCAGGAAGGAAGGAAGGAAGGAGTCCAGGAAGGAAGGATTCCAAAAAGGAAGGAAGGAAGGAAGGAAGGAAGGGAGGGCGGGAGGAAGGGAGGGAGGGAGGGAGGGAGGGAGGGAGGGAGGAAGGAAGGAAGGCAGGATAAAGATTCCAGGAAGGAAAAAAGGAAGGATTCCAGGAAGGAAGGAAGGAAGGAAGGAAGGAAGGAAGGAAGGAAGGGAGGATAATTATTCCAGAAAGGAAAAAAGGAAGGATTCCAGGAAGGATCCGAAGAAGGAAAAAGGAAGGATTTCAGGAGGGATGGATGGATTGCAGTAGGATTCCTGGAAGGAAGGATTCCTGGAAGCATTCCATGATGGAATGATGGAGGAAGAACGAAAAAGGAAAAAGGAAGGATAGAAGGAAGGATTCCAGGAAGGAAGGAAGGATTCCAGGAAGGAAGGAAGGAAGGATTCCAGGAAGGAAGGATTCCAAAAAGGAAGGAAGGAAGGAAGGAAGGAAGGAAGGAAGGAAGGAAGGAAGGAAGGAAGGAAGGAAGGAAGGAAGGAAGGAAGGAAGGAAGGAAGGAAGGGAGGGCGGGAGGAAGGGAGGGAGGGAGGGAGGGAGGGAGGAAGGAAGGCAGGATAAAGATTCCAGGAAGGAAAAAAGGAAGGATTCCAGGAAGGATCCCAGGAAGGAAGGAAGGAAGGAAGGAAGGAAGGAAGGAAGGAAGGAAGGGAGGATAATTATTCCAGAAAGGAAAAAAGGAAAGGTTCCAGGAAGGATCCGAAGAAGGAAAAAGGAAGGA
>NW_028276621.1:0-82897 GCF_052056855.1 Sturnus vulgaris
TAGGGCTGCTGACAAGGGGCTACTTTAGAACGCCTTCTTCGTCCTCGCGTCCTTCTCGCCTTCGCTCTAGCTGCAAGGAGTACAGCACAGCGAAGGAGTGAGGACGGGCACCTGCCTCCAGCTTTCGCCCTGGCGTGCAACGGCTGGTGTGCTGCTTTTCCAAGCAGCAAGAGCACTGAGAAGTGAAAGCGATTGTGAAGGGAGCTCTTTGGCTGCTCGTGTGCTCTTCGCTGCACTGCGCCGCTCGCAAGCGGCTTCGTTCTTCGGCGTCTGCCGTCCGGAGAGAGCTGAACTGCAGCGGTCAGTTTCAGCTCTGCCCCAACAGCGCGCTCTCAGTTCTGCGGACAAGCACGCCTGTTGCCTTGGCTCCGAGTGCAAAGTCCCTAGCGAGCACTCACTCAGTGCAATGCACCCAGAAAGACGCTCTCGCTCGTCTTCAAGGAGCGATTCCTAACAGCAGAAGCAAGCAGAGGCACAAACTGGATGGCGAGAAGGGACAATGTAGAAACACGTCTCTGTCCTGGCACATTGTCGTGTGCGATACGTCCCTCCGGGTCTTCGGACCTTGCGAAGCTCTATGTACTGCGAGCGCTGCTACTTGAAGCTGAGACGGACCGCGGAGCTAGCGGCGAATTCGGAAAGCGCTTAAGCACGAAGTCAAGAAGCGAGACGTGTCCCTGCAACGCGGTGCTAAGAGCAGCTTCCTCGCGGCGGGGGCGAGCTCCGGCCACGAGACATTTCTCGTCCTAGCAACGGATCTCTGTGAAGGGCGTAGGCGAAAGCTTTCGATTTCCATTCGAACTGCGAGAAAGGCAGACTGTTACACGGAGCTCTGAGAACAAAGGTGCACGCCCCTAGGCGGGCTTGGGCAGAAGCAGCGTTCTCGAGCGCTTGGCTGCCGGCACACTGCTGGGTATGTGGCGCCCCTGCGGCGGCTTCTGGCCGCCGGCAAGTGAAAGCGGAGCCAGGCTGTGGCTGAGGGCGGTGAACGAAGCGGCTAAGTGCCGTGCTGTGTGTGCACCACGTTAGAGGCTACTAGGAGAGGAAGGTGGTTGACTCTCGCTTTGCCTTCCCAAGTGCCCTTAGCAGTCGGAAGGAGCAAGACTGAAGCACTGCTGCTTGTGCTGCTCCTTGGTTCCCTTGCAGCCCGCTCTGAAAGCATTGGCAGTCGCTTCTAGGCGCCGAGTTGCATCACACACAGCACCACGCTAAGTGCCGCGGAGAAGGCAAATCCAGAGTGCAGCGAGGAGCTGGACGTGGCTTACGTGCAGTAAGGAGAAGGTGAACCTAAGCACAGCCTCTTCAATCTGGCCGCCTCTGCTCTGGTAGCAACTTTTGCAAAGTCAGCAAAGGGAGACGCGAGTATGTAGAACGAAGGGCAGCGAGACGCCGTTGTGTTATGCGCCCTTTCAGGGTTGCTGACAAGGGGCTACTTTAAGAACGCCTTCTTCGTCTCTCGCGTCCTTCTCGCTTCGCTCTAGCTGCAAGGAGTACAAGCACAGCGAAGGAGTGAGGACGGGCACTGCCCCAGCTTTCGCCCTGGCGTGCAACGGCTGTGTGCTGCTTTTCCAAGCAGCAAGAGCACTGAGAAGTGAAAGCGATTGTGAAGGAGCTCTTTGGCTGCTCGTGTGCTCTTCGCTGCACTGCGCCGCTCGCAAGCGGCTTCGTTCTTCGGCAGTCTGCCGTCCGGAGAGAGCTGAACTGCAGCGGTCAGTTCAGCTCTGCCCAACAGCGCGCTCTCAGTTCTGCGGACAAGCACGCCCTGTTGCCTTGGCTCCGAGTGCAAAGTCCCTAGCGGAGCACTCACTCAGTGCAATGCACCCAGAAAGACGCTCTCGCTCGTCTTTCAAGGAGCGATTCCTAACAGCAGAAGCAGCAGAGGCACAAACTGGATGGCGAGAAAGGGACAATGTAGAGACACGTCTCTGTCCTGGCACATTGTCGTGTGCGATACGTCCCTCCGGGTCTTCACGGTCCTTGCGAAGCTCTATGTACTGCGAGCGCTGCTACTTGAAGCTGAGACGGACCGCGGAGCTAGCGGCGAATTCGGAAAGCGCTAAGCACGAAGTCAGATGCGAGACGTGTCTGCAACGGGCGGTGCTAAGAGCAGCTTCCTCGCGGCGGGGGGCGAGCTCCGTCCACGAGACATTCTCGTCCTAGCAACGGATCTCTGTGAAGGGCGTAGGCGAAAAGCTTTCGATTTCCATTCGAACTGCGAGAAAGGCAGACTGTTACACGGAGCTCTGAGAACAAAGGTGCACGCCTAGGAGGGCTTGGGCAGAAGCAGCGTTCTCGAGCGCTTGGCTGCCGGCACACTGCTGGTATGTGGCGCCCCTGCGGCGGCTTCTGGCCGCCGGCAAGTGAAAGCGGAGCCAGGCGTTGGGCAGGGGCGGTGAACGAAGCGGCTAAGTGCCGTGCTTGTGTGCACCATCGGTTAGAGGCTACTAGGAGAGGAAGGTGGTTGACCTCTCGCTTGCCTTCCCAAGTGCCCTTAGCAGTCGGAAGGAGCAAGCTGAAGCACTGCTGCTTGTGATTGCTCCTTGGTTTCCCTTGCAGCCCGCTCTGAAAGCATTGGCAGTCGCTTCTTTCTAGGGCGCCGAGTTGCACACACACAGCACCACGCTAAGTGCCGCGGAGAAGGCAAATCCAGAGTGCAGCGAGGAGCTGGACGTGGGCTTACGTGCAGTAAGGAGAAGGTGAACCTAAGCACAGCCTCTTCAATCGGCCGCCTCTTCTCTGGTAGCAACTTTTGCAAAGTCTAGCAAAGGGAGACGCGAGTATGTAGAACGAAGGGCAGGCGAGACGCCGTGTGTTAGTGCGCCCTTTCAGGGTTGCTGACAAGGGGCTACTTAAGAACGCCTTCTTCGTACCTCGAAGACTTCCTTCTCGCTTCGCTCTAGTGCAAGGAGTACAGCACAGCGAAGGAGTGAGGACGGGCACTGCCCCAGCTTTCGCCCTGGCGTTGCAACGGCTGTGTGCTTAGCTTTTCCAAGCAGCAAGAGCACTGAGAAGTGAAAGCGATTGTGAAGGAGCTCTTTGGCTGCTCGTGTGTGAAGGAGCTCTTTGGCTGCTCGTGTGCTCTTCGCTGCACTGCGCCGCTCGCAAGCGGCTTCGTTCTTCGGCGTCTGCCGTCCGGAGAGAGCTGAACTGCAGCGGTCAGTTTCAGCTCTGCCCAACAGCGCGCTCTCAGTTCTGCGGACAAGCACGCCCTGTTGCCTTGGCTCCGAGTGCAAAGTCCCTAGCGAGCACTCACTCAGTGCAATGCACCCAGAAAGACGCTCTCGCTCGTCTTTCAAGGAGCGATTCCTAACAGCAGAAGCAGCAGAGGCACAAACTGGATGACGAGAAGGGACAATGTAGAACACGTCTCTGTCCTGGCACATTGTCGTGTGCGATACGTCCCTCCGGGTCTTCGGTCCTTGCGAAGCTCTATGTACTGCGAGCGCTGCTACTTGAAGCTGAGACGGACCGCGGAGCTTGCGGCGAATTCGGAGAGCGCTAAGCACGAAGTCAAGAAGCGAGACGTGTCCCTGCAACGCGGTGCTAAGAGCAGCTTCCTCGCGGCGGGGGCGAGCTCCGGCCACGAGACATTCTCGTCCTAGCAACGGATCTCTGTGAAGGGCGTAGGCGAAAAGCTTTCGATTTCCATTCGAACTGCGAGAAAGGCAGACTGTTACACGGAGCTCTGAGAACAAAGGTGCACGCCCTAGGCGGGCTTGGGCAGAAGCAGCGTTCTCGAGCGCTTGGCTGCCGGCACACTGCTGGGTATGTGGCGCCCCTGCGGCGGCTTCTGGCCGCCGGCAAGTGAAAGCGGAGCCAGGCGTGGGCGAGGGCGGTGAACGAAGCGGCTAAGTGCCGTGCTTGTGTGCACCACGTTAGAGGCTACTAGGAGAGGAAGGTGGTTGACTCTCGCTTGCCTTCCCAAGTGCCCTTAGCAGTCGGAAGGAGCAAGCTGAAGCACTGCTGCTTGTGCTGCTCCTTGGTTCCCTTGCAGCCCGCTCTGAAAGCATTGGCAGTCGCTTCTAGGCGCCGAGTTGCACACACACAGCACCACGCTAAGTGCCGCGGAGAAGGCAAATCCAGAGTGCAGCGAGGAGCTGGACGTGGCTTACGTGCAGTAAGGAGAAGGTGAACCTAAGCACAGCCTCTTCAATCTGGCCGCCTCTGCTCTGGTAGCAACTTTTGCAAGTCAGCAAAGGGAGACGCGAGTATGTAGAACGGAGGGCAGCGAGACGCCGTGTGTTATGCGCCCTTTCAGGGCTGCTGACAAGGGGCTACTTTAAGAACGCCTTCTTCGTCCTCGCGTCCTTCTCGCTTCGCTCTAGCTGCAAGGAGTACAGCACAGCGAAGGAGTGAGGACGGGCACTGCCCCAGCTTTCGCCCTGGCGTGCAACGGCTGTGTGCTGCTTTTCCAAGCAGCAAGAGCACTGAGAAGTGAAAGCGATTGTGAAGGAGCTCTTTGGCTGCTCGTGTGCTCTTCGCTGCACTGCGCCGCTCGCAAGCGGCTTCGTTCTTCGGCGTCTGCCGTCCGGAGAGAGCTGAACTGCAGCGGTCAGTTTCAGCTCTGCCCAACAGCGCGCTCTCAGTTCTGCGGACAAGCACGCCCTGTTGCCTTGGCTCCGAGTGCAAAGTCCCTAGCGAGCACTCACTCAGTGCAATGCACCCAGAAAGACGCTCTCGCTCGTCTTTCAAGGAGCGATTCCTAACAGCAGAAGCAGCAGAGGCACAAACTGGATGACGAGAAGGGACAATGTAGAACACGTCTCTGTCCTGGCACATTGTCGTGTGCGATACGTCCCTCCGGGTCTTCGGTCCTTGCGAAGCTCTATGTACTGCGAGCGCTGCTACTTGAAGCTGAGACGGACCGCGGAGCTTGCGGCGAATTCGGAGAGCGCTAAGCACGAAGTCAAGAAGCGAGACGTGTCCCTGCAACGCGGTGCTAAGAGCAGCTTCCTCGCGGCGGGGGCGAGCTCCGGCCACGAGACATTCTCGTCCTAGCAACGGATCTCTGTGAAGGGCGTAGGCGAAAAGCTTTCGATTTCCATTCGAACTGCGAGAAAGGCAGACTGTTACACGGAGCTCTGAGAACAAAGGTGCACGCCCTAGGCGGGCTTGGGCAGAAGCAGCGTTCTCGAGCGCTTGGCTGCCGGCACACTGCTGGGTATGTGGCGCCCCTGCGGCGGCTTCTGGCCGCCGGCAAGTGAAAGCGGAGTCAGGCGTGGGCGAGGGCGGTGAACGAAGCGGCTAAGTGCCGTGCTTGTGTGCACCACGTTAGAGGCTACTAGGAGAGGAAGGTGGTTGACTCTCGCTTGCCTTCCCAAGTGCCCTTAGCAGTCGGAAGGAGCAAGCTGAAGCACTGCTGCTTGTGCTGCTCCTTGGTTCCCTTGCAGCCCGCTCTGAAAGCATTGGCAGTCGCTTCTAGGCGCCGAGTTGCACACACACAGCACCACGCTAAGTGCCGCGGAGAAGGGAAATCCAGAGTGCAGCGAGGAGCTGGACGTGGCTTACGTGCAGTAAGGAGAAGGTGAACCTAAGCACAGCCTCTTCAATCTGGCCGCCTCTGCTCTGGTAGCAACTTTTGCAAGTCAGCAAAGGGAGACGCGAGTATGTAGAACGGAGGGCAGCGAGACGCCGTGTGTTATGCGCCCTTTCAGGGCTGCTGACAAGGGGCTACTTTAAGAACGCCTTCTTCGTCCTCGCGTCCTTCTCGCTTCGCTCTAGCTGCAAGGAGTACAGCACAGCGAAGGAGTGAGGACGGGCACTGCCCCAGCTTTTGCCCTGGCGTGCAACGGCTGTGTGCTGCTTTTCCAAGCAGCAAGAGCACTGAGAAGTGAAAGCGATTGTGAAGGAGCTCTTTGGCTGCTCGTGTGCTCTTCGCTGCACTGCGCCGCTCGCAAGCGGCTTCGTTCTTCGGCGTCTGCCGTCCGGAGAGAGCTGAACTGCAGCGGTCAGTTTCAGCTCTGCCCAACAGCGCGCTCTCAGTTCTGCGGACAAGCACGCCCTGTTGCCTTGGCTCCGAGTGCAAAGTCCCTAGCGAGCACTCACTCAGTGCAATGCACCCAGAAAGACGCTCTCGCTCGTCTTTCAAGGAGCGATTCCTAACAGCAGAAGCAGCAGAGGCACAAACTGGATGACGAGAAGGGACAATGTAGAACACGTCTCTGTCCTGGCACATTGTCGTGTGCGATACGTCCCTCCGGGTCTTCGGTCCTTGCGAAGCTCTATGTACTGCGAGCGCTGCTACTTGAAGCTGAGACGGACCGCGGAGCTAGCGGCGAATTCGGAGAGCGCTAAGCACGAAGTCAAGAAGCGAGACGTGTCCCTGCAACGCGGTGCTAAGAGCAGCTTCCTCGCGGCGGGGGCGAGCTCCGGCCACGAGACATTCTCGTCCTAGCAACGGATCTCTGTGAAGGGCGTAGGCGAAAAGCTTTCGATTTCCATTCGAACTGCGAGAAAGGCAGACTGTTACACGGAGCTCTGAGAACAAAGGTGCACGCCCTAGGCGGGCTTGGGCAGAAGCAGCGTTCTCGAGCTCTTGGCTGCCGGCACACTGCTGGGTATGTGGCGCCCCTGCGGCGGCTTCTGGCCGCCGGCAAGTGAAAGCGGAGCCAGGCGTGGGCGAGGGCGGTGAACGAAGCGGCTAAGTGCCGTGCTTGTGTGCACCACGTTAGAGGCTACTAGGAGAGGAAGGTGGTTGACTCTCGCTTGCCTTCCCAAGTGCCCTTAGCAGTCGGAAGGAGCAAGCTGAAGCACTGCTGCTTGTGCTGCTCCTTGGTTCCCTTGCAGCCCGCTCTGAAAGCATTGGCAGTCGCTTCTAGGCGCCGAGTTGCACACACACAGCACCACGCTAAGTGCCGCGGAGAAGGCAAATCCAGAGTGCAGCGAGGAGCTGGACGTGGCTTACGTGCAGTAAGGAGAAGGTGAACCTAAGCACAGCCTCTTCAATCTGGCCGCCTCTGCTCTGGTAGCAACTTTTGCAAGTCAGCAAAGGGAGACGCGAGTATGTAGAACGGAGGGCAGCGAGACGCCGTGTGTTATGCGCCCTTTCAGGGCTGCTGACAAGGGGCTACTTTAAGAACGCCTTCTTCGTCCTCGCGTCCTTCTCGCTTCGCTCTAGCTGCAAGGAGTACAGCACAGCGAAGGAGTGAGGACGGGCACTGCCCCAGCTTTTGCCCTGGCGTGCAACGGCTGTGTGCTGCTTTTCCAAGCAGCAAGAGCACTGAGAAGTGAAAGCGATTGTGAAGGAGCTCTTTGGCTGCTCGTGTGCTCTTCGCTGCACTGCGCCGCTCGCAAGCGGCTTCGTTCTTCGGCGTCTGCCGTCCGGAGAGAGCTGAACTGCAGCGGTCAGTTTCAGCTCTGCCCAACAGCGCGCTCTCAGTTCTGCGGACAAGCACGCCCTGTTGCCTTGGCTCCGAGTGCAAAGTCCCTAGCGAGCACTCACTCAGTGCAATGCACCCAGAAAGACGCTCTCGCTCGTCTTTCAAGGAGCGATTCCTAACAGCAGAAGCAGCAGAGGCACAAACTGGATGACGAGAAGGGACAATGTAGAACACGTCTCTGTCCTGGCACATTGTCGTGTGCGATACGTCCCTCCGGGTCTTCGGTCCTTGCGAAGCTCTATGTACTGCGAGCGCTGCTACTTGAAGCTGAGACGGACCGCGGAGCTAGCGGCGAATTCGGAGAGCGCTAAGCACGAAGTCAAGAAGCGAGACGTGTCCCTGCAACGCGGTGCTAAGAGCAGCTTCCTCGCGGCGGGGGCGAGCTCCGGCCACGAGACATTCTCGTCCTAGCAACGGATCTCTGTGAAGGGCGTAGGCGAAAAGCTTTCGATTTCCATTCGAACTGCGAGAAAGGCAGACTGTTACACGGAGCTCTGAGAACAAAGGTGCACGCCCTAGGCGGGCTTGGGCAGAAGCAGCGTTCTCGAGCTCTTGGCTGCCGGCACACTGCTGGGTATGTGGCGCCCCTGCGGCGGCTTCTGGCCGCCGGCAAGTGAAAGCGGAGCCAGGCGTGGGCGAGGGCGGTGAACGAAGCGGCTAAGTGCCGTGCTTGTGTGCACCACGTTAGAGGCTACTAGGAGAGGAAGGTGGTTGACTCTCGCTTGCCTTCCCAAGTGCCCTTAGCAGTCGGAAGGAGCAAGCTGAAGCACTGCTGCTTGTGCTGCTCCTTGGTTCCCTTGCAGCCCGCTCTGAAAGCATTGGCAGTCGCTTCTAGGCGCCGAGTTGCACACACACAGCACCACGCTAAGTGCCGCGGAGAAGGCAAATCCAGAGTGCAGCGAGGAGCTGGACGTGGCTTACGTGCAGTAAAGAGAAGGTGAACCTAAGCACAGCCTCTTCAATCTGGCCGCCTCTGCTCTGGTAGCAACTTTTGCAAGTCAGCAAAGGGAGACGCGAGTATGTAGAACGGAGGGCAGCGAGACGCCGTGTGTTATGCGCCCTTTCAGGGCTGCTGACAAGGGGCTACTTTAAGAACGCCTTCTTCGTCCTCGCGTCCTTCTCGCTTCGCTCTAGCTGCAAGGAGTACAGCACAGCGAAGGAGTGAGGACGGGCACTGCCCCAGCTTTCGCCCTGGCGTGCAACGGCTGTGTGCTGCTTTTCCAAGCAGCAAGAGCACTGAGAAGTGAAAGCGATTGTGAAGGAGCTCTTTGGCTGCTCGTGTGCTCTTCGCTGCACTGCGCCGCTCGCAAGCGGCTTCGTTCTTCGGCGTCTGCCGTCCGGAGAGAGCTGAACTGCAGCGGTCAGTTTCAGCTCTGCCCAACAGCGCGCTCTCAGTTCTGCGGACAAGCACGCCCTGTTGCCTTGGCTCCGAGTGCAAAGTCCCTAGCGAGCACTCACTCAGTGCAATGCACCCAGAAAGACGCTCTCGCTCGTCTTTCAAGGAGCGATTCCTAACAGCAGAAGCAGCAGAGGCACAAACTGGATGACGAGAAGGGACAATGTAGAACACGTCTCTGTCCTGGCACATTGTCGTGTGCGATACGTCCCTCCGGGTCTTCGGTCCTTGCGAAGCTCTATGTACTGCGAGCGCTGCTACTTGAAGCTGAGACGGACCGCGGAGCTAGCGGCGAATTCGGAAAGCGCTAAGCACGAAGTCAAGAAGCGAGACGTGTCCCTGCAACGCGGTGCTAAGAGCAGCTTCCTCGCGGCGGGGGCGAGCTCCGGCCACGAGACATTCTCGTCCTAGCAACGGATCTCTGTGAAGGGCGTAGGCGAAAAGCTTTCGATTTCCATTCGAACTGCGAGAAAGGCAGACTGTTACACGGAGCTCTGAGAACAAAGGTGCACGCCCTAGGCGGGCTTGGGCAGAAGCAGCGTTCTCGAGCGCTTGGCTGCCGGCACACTGCTGGGTATGTGGCGCCCCTGCGGCGGCTTCTGGCCGCCGGCAAGTGAAAGCGGAGCCAGGCGTGGGCGAGGGCGGTGAACGAAGCGGCTAAGTGCCGTGCTTGTGTGCACCACGTTAGAGGCTACTAGGAGAGGAAGGTGGTTGACTCTCGCTTGCCTTCCCAAGTGCCCTTAGCAGTCGGAAGGAGCAAGCTGAAGCACTGCTGCTTGTGCTGCTCCTTGGTTCCCTTGCAGCCCGCTCTGAAAGCATTGGCAGTCGCTTCTAGGCGCCGAGTTGCACACACACAGCACCACGCTAAGTGCCGCGGAGAAGGCAAATCCAGAGTGCAGCGAGGAGCTGGACGTGGCTTACGTGCAGTAAGGAGAAGGTGAACCTAAGCACAGCCTCTTCAATCTGGCCGCCTCTGCTCTGGTAGCAACTTTTGCAAGTCAGCAAAGGGAGACGCGAGTATGTAGAACGAAGGGCAGCGAGACGCCGTGTGTTATGCGCCCTTTCAGGGTTGCTGACAAGGGGCTACTTTAAGAACGCCTTCTTCGTCCTCGCGTCCTTCTCGCTTCGCTCTAGCTGCAAGGAGTACAGCACAGCGAAGGAGTGAGGACGGGCACTGCCCCAGCTTTCGCCCTGGCGTGCAACGGCTGTGTGCTGCTTTTCCAAGCAGCAAGAGCACTGAGAAGTGAAAGCGATTGTGAAGGAGCTCTTTGGCTGCTCGTGTGCTCTTCGCTGCACTGCGCCGCTCGCAAGCGGCTTCGTTCTTCGGCGTCTGCCGTCCGGAGAGAGCTGAACTGCAGCGGTCAGTTTCAGCTCTGCCCAACAGCGCGCTCTCAGTTCTGCGGACAAGCACGCCCTGTTGCCTTGGCTCCGAGTGCAAAGTCCCTAGCGAGCACTCACTCAGTGCAATGCACCCAGAAAGACGCTCTCGCTCGTCTTTCAAGGAGCGATTCCTAACAGCAGAAGCAGCAGAGGCACAAACTGGATGACGAGAAGGGACAATGTAGAACACGTCTCTGTCCTGGCACATTGTCGTGTGCGATACGTCCCTCCGGGTCTTCGGTCCTTGCGAAGCTCTATGTACTGCGAGCGCAGCTACTTGAAGCTGAGACGGACCGCGGAGCTTGCGGCGAATTCGGAGAGCGCTAAGCACGAAGTCAAGAAGCGAGACGTGTCCCTGCAACGCGGTGCTAAGAGCAGCTTCCTCGCGGCGGGGGCGAGCTCCGGCCACGAGACATTCTCGTCCTAGCAACGGATCTCTGTGAAGGGCGTAGGCGAAAAGCTTTCGATTTCCATTCGAACTGCGAGAAAGGCAGACTGTTACACGGAGCTCTGAGAACAAAGGTGCACGCCCTAGGCGGGCTTGGGCAGAAGCAGCGTTCTCGAGCGCTTGGCTGCCGGCACACTGCTGGGTATGTGGCGCCCCTGCGGCGGCTTCTGGCCGCCGGCAAGTGAAAGCGGAGCCAGGCGTGGGCGAGGGCGGTGAACGAAGCGGCTAAGTGCCGTGCTTGTGTGCACCACGTTAGAGGCTACTAGGAGAGGAAGGTGGTTGACTCTCGCTTGCCTTCCCAAGTGCCCTTAGCAGTCGGAAGGAGCAAGCTGAAGCACTGCTGCTTGTGCTGCTCCTTGGTTCCCTTGCAGCCCGCTCTGAAAGCATTGGCAGTCGCTTCTAGGCGCCGAGTTGCACACACACAGCACCACGCTAAGTGCCGCGGAGAAGGCAAATCCAGAGTGCAGCGAGGAGCTGGACGTGGCTTACGTGCAGTAAGGAGAAGGTGAACCTAAGCACAGCCTCTTCAATCTGGCCGCCTCTGCTCTGGTAGCAACTTTTGCAAGTCAGCAAAGGGAGACGCGAGTATGTAGAACGGAGGGCAGCGAGACGCCGTGTGTTATGCGCCCTTTCAGGGCTGCTGACAAGGGGCTACTTTAAGAACGCCTTCTTCGTCCTCGCGTCCTTCTCGCTTCGCTCTAGCTGCAAGGAGTACAGCACAGCGAAGGAGTGAGGACGGGCACTGCCCCAGCTTTTGCCCTGGCGTGCAACGGCTGTGTGCTGCTTTTCCAAGCAGCAAGAGCACTGAGAAGTGAAAGCGATTGTGAAGGAGCTCTTTGGCTGCTCGTGTGCTCTTCGCTGCACTGCGCCGCTCGCAAGCGGCTTCGTTCTTCGGCGTCTGCCGTCCGGAGAGAGCTGAACTGCAGCGGTCAGTTTCAGCTCTGCCCAACAGCGCGCTCTCAGTTCTGCGGACAAGCACGCCCTGTTGCCTTGGCTCCGAGTGCAAAGTCCCTAGCGAGCACTCACTCAGTGCAATGCACCCAGAAAGACGCTCTCGCTCGTCTTTCAAGGAGCGATTCCTAACAGCAGAAGCAGCAGAGGCACAAACTGGATGACGAGAAGGGACAATGTAGAACACGTCTCTGTCCTGGCACATTGTCGTGTGCGATACGTCCCTCCGGGTCTTCGGTCCTTGCGAAGCTCTATGTACTGCGAGCGCTGCTACTTGAAGCTGAGACGGACCGCGGAGCTTGCGGCGAATTCGGAGAGCGCTAAGCACGAAGTCAAGAAGCGAGACGTGTCCCTGCAACGCGGTGCTAAGAGCAGCTTCCTCGCGGCGGGGGCGAGCTCCGGCCACGAGACATTCTCGTCCTAGCAACGGATCTCTGTGAAGGGCGTAGGCGAAAAGCTTTCGATTTCCATTCGAACTGCGAGAAAGGCAGACTGTTACACGGAGCTCTGAGAACAAAGGTGCACGCCCTAGGCGGGCTTGGGCAGAAGCAGCGTTCTCGAGCGCTTGGCTGCCGGCACACTGCTGGGTATGTGGCGCCCCTGCGGCGGCTTCTGGCCGCCGGCAAGTGAAAGCGGAGTCAGGCGTGGGCGAGGGCGGTGAACGAAGCGGCTAAGTGCCGTGCTTGTGTGCACCACGTTAGAGGCTACTAGGAGAGGAAGGTGGTTGACTCTCGCTTGCCTTCCCAAGTGCCCTTAGCAGTCGGAAGGAGCAAGCTGAAGCACTGCTGCTTGTGCTGCTCCTTGGTTCCCTTGCAGCCCGCTCTGAAAGCATTGGCAGTCGCTTCTAGGCGCCGAGTTGCACACACACAGCACCACGCTAAGTGCCGCGGAGAAGGCAAATCCAGAGTGCAGCGAGGAGCTGGACGTGGCTTACGTGCAGTAAGGAGAAGGTGAACCTAAGCACAGCCTCTTCAATCTGGCCGCCTCTGCTCTGGTAGCAACTTTTGCAAGTCAGCAAAGGGAGACGCGAGTATGTAGAACGGAGGGCAGCGAGACGCCGTGTGTTATGCGCCCTTTCAGGGCTGCTGACAAGGGGCTACTTTAAGAACGCCTTCTTCGTCCTCGCGTCCTTCTCGCTTCGCTCTAGCTGCAAGGAGTACAGCACAGCGAAGGAGTGAGGACGGGCACTGCCCCAGCTTTTGCCCTGGCGTGCAACGGCTGTGTGCTGCTTTTCCAAGCAGCAAGAGCACTGAGAAGTGAAAGCGATTGTGAAGGAGCTCTTTGGCTGCTCGTGTGCTCTTCGCTGCACTGCGCCGCTCGCAAGCGGCTTCGTTCTTCGGCGTCTGCCGTCCGGAGAGAGCTGAACTGCAGCGGTCAGTTTCAGCTCTGCCCAACAGCGCGCTCTCAGTTCTGCGGACAAGCACGCCCTGTTGCCTTGGCTCCGAGTGCAAAGTCCCTAGCGAGCACTCACTCAGTGCAATGCACCCAGAAAGACGCTCTCGCTCGTCTTTCAAGGAGCGATTCCTAACAGCAGAAGCAGCAGAGGCACAAACTGGATGACGAGAAGGGACAATGTAGAACACGTCTCTGTCCTGGCACATTGTCGTGTGCGATACGTCCCTCCGGGTCTTCGGTCCTTGCGAAGCTCTATGTACTGCGAGCGCTGCTACTTGAAGCTGAGACGGACCGCGGAGCTAGCGGCGAATTCGGAGAGCGCTAAGCACGAAGTCAAGAAGCGAGACGTGTCCCTGCAACGCGGTGCTAAGAGCAGCTTCCTCGCGGCGGGGGCGAGCTCCGGCCACGAGACATTCTCGTCCTAGCAACGGATCTCTGTGAAGGGCGTAGGCGAAAAGCTTTCGATTTCCATTCGAACTGCGAGAAAGGCAGACTGTTACACGGAGCTCTGAGAACAAAGGTGCACGCCCTAGGCGGGCTTGGGCAGAAGCAGCGTTCTCGAGCTCTTGGCTGCCGGCACACTGCTGGGTATGTGGCGCCCCTGCGGCGGCTTCTGGCCGCCGGCAAGTGAAAGCGGAGCCAGGCGTGGGCGAGGGCGGTGAACGAAGCGGCTAAGTGCCGTGCTTGTGTGCACCACGTTAGAGGCTACTAGGAGAGGAAGGTGGTTGACTCTCGCTTGCCTTCCCAAGTGCCCTTAGCAGTCGGAAGGAGCAAGCTGAAGCACTGCTGCTTGTGCTGCTCCTTGGTTCCCTTGCAGCCCGCTCTGAAAGCATTGGCAGTCGCTTCTAGGCGCCGAGTTGCACACACACAGCACCACGCTAAGTGCCGCGGAGAAGGCAAATCCAGAGTGCAGCGAGGAGCTGGACGTGGCTTACGTGCAGTAAGGAGAAGGTGAACCTAAGCACAGCCTCTTCAATCTGGCCGCCTCTGCTCTGGTAGCAACTTTTGCAAGTCAGCAAAGGGAGACGCGAGTATGTAGAACGGAGGGCAGCGAGACGCCGTGTGTTATGCGCCCTTTCAGGGCTGCTGACAAGGGGCTACTTTAAGAACGCCTTCTTCGTCCTCGCGTCCTTCTCGCTTCGCTCTAGCTGCAAGGAGTACAGCACAGCGAAGGAGTGAGGACGGGCACTGCCCCAGCTTTTGCCCTGGCGTGCAACGGCTGTGTGCTGCTTTTCCAAGCAGCAAGAGCACTGAGAAGTGAAAGCGATTGTGAAGGAGCTCTTTGGCTGCTCGTGTGCTCTTCGCTGCACTGCGCCGCTCGCAAGCGGCTTCGTTCTTCGGCGTCTGCCGTCCGGAGAGAGCTGAACTGCAGCGGTCAGTTTCAGCTCTGCCCAACAGCGCGCTCTCAGTTCTGCGGACAAGCACGCCCTGTTGCCTTGGCTCCGAGTGCAAAGTCCCTAGCGAGCACTCACTCAGTGCAATGCACCCAGAAAGACGCTCTCGCTCGTCTTTCAAGGAGCGATTCCTAACAGCAGAAGCAGCAGAGGCACAAACTGGATGACGAGAAGGGACAATGTAGAACACGTCTCTGTCCTGGCACATTGTCGTGTGCGATACGTCCCTCCGGGTCTTCGGTCCTTGCGAAGCTCTATGTACTGCGAGCGCAGCTACTTGAAGCTGAGACGGACCGCGGAGCTTGCGGCGAATTCGGAGAGCGCTAAGCACGAAGTCAAGAAGCGAGACGTGTCCCTGCAACGCGGTGCTAAGAGCAGCTTCCTCGCGGCGGGGGCGAGCTCCGGCCACAAGACATTCTCGTCCTAGCAACGGATCTCTGTGAAGGGCGTAGGCGAAAAGCTTTCGATTTCCATTCGAACTGCGAGAAAGGCAGACTGTTACACGGAGCTCTGAGAACAAAGGTGCACGCCCTAGGCGGGCTTGGGCAGAAGCAGCGTTCTCGAGCTCTTGGCTGCCGGCACACTGCTGGGTATGTGGCGCCCCTGCGGCGGCTTCTGGCCGCCGGCAAGTGAAAGCGGAGCCAGGCGTGGGCGAGGGCGGTGAACGAAGCGGCTAAGTGCCGTGCTTGTGTGCACCACGTTAGAGGCTACTAGGAGAGGAAGGTGGTTGACTCTCGCTTGCCTTCCCAAGTGCCCTTAGCAGTCGGAAGGAGCAAGCTGAAGCACTGCTGCTTGTGCTGCTCCTTGGTTCCCTTGCAGCCCGCTCTGAAAGCATTGGCAGTCGCTTCTAGGCGCCGAGTTGCACACACACAGCACCACGCTAAGTGCCGCGGAGAAGGCAAATCCAGAGTGCAGCGAGGAGCTGGACGTGGCTTACGTGCAGTAAGGAGAAGGTGAACCTAAGCACAGCCTCTTCAATCTGGCCGCCTCTGCTCTGGTAGCAACTTTTGCAAGTCAGCAAAGGGAGACGCGAGTATGTAGAACGGAGGGCAGCGAGACGCCGTGTGTTATGCGCCCTTTCAGGGCTGCTGACAAGGGGCTACTTTAAGAACGCCTTCTTCGTCCTCGCGTCCTTCTCGCTTCGCTCTAGCTGCAAGGAGTACAGCACAGCGAAGGAGTGAGGACGGGCACTGCCCCAGCTTTTGCCCTGGCGTGCAACGGCTGTGTGCTGCTTTTCCAAGCAGCAAGAGCACTGAGAAGTGAAAGCGATTGTGAAGGAGCTCTTTGGCTGCTCGTGTGCTCTTCGCTGCACTGCGCCGCTCGCAAGCGGCTTCGTTCTTCGGCGTCTGCCGTCCGGAGAGAGCTGAACTGCAGCGGTCAGTTTCAGCTCTGCCCAACAGCGCGCTCTCAGTTCTGCGGACAAGCACGCCCTGTTGCCTTGGCTCCGAGTGCAAAGTCCCTAGCGAGCACTCACTCAGTGCAATGCACCCAGAAAGACGCTCTCGCTCGTCTTTCAAGGAGCGATTCCTAACAGCAGAAGCAGCAGAGGCACAAACTGGATGACGAGAAGGGACAATGTAGAACACGTCTCTGTCCTGGCACATTGTCGTGTGCGATACGTCCCTCCGGGTCTTCGGTCCTTGCGAAGCTCTATGTACTGCGAGCGCTGCTACTTGAAGCTGAGACGGACCGCGGAGCTAGCGGCGAATTCGGAGAGCGCTAAGCACGAAGTCAAGAAGCGAGACGTGTCCCTGCAACGCGGTGCTAAGAGCAGCTTCCTCGCGGCGGGGGCGAGCTCCGGCCACGAGACATTCTCGTCCTAGCAACGGATCTCTGTGAAGGGCGTAGGCGAAAAGCTTTCGATTTCCATTCGAACTGCGAGAAAGGCAGACTGTTACACGGAGCTCTGAGAACAAAGGTGCACGCCCTAGGCGGGCTTGGGCAGAAGCAGCGTTCTCGAGCTCTTGGCTGCCGGCACACTGCTGGGTATGTGGCGCCCCTGCGGCGGCTTCTGGCCGCCGGCAAGTGAAAGCGGAGCCAGGCGTGGGCGAGGGCGGTGAACGAAGCGGCTAAGTGCCGTGCTTGTGTGCACCACGTTAGAGGCTACTAGGAGAGGAAGGTGGTTGACTCTCGCTTGCCTTCCCAAGTGCCCTTAGCAGTCGGAAGGAGCAAGCTGAAGCACTGCTGCTTGTGCTGCTCCTTGGTTCCCTTGCAGCCCGCTCTGAAAGCATTGGCAGTCGCTTCTAGGCGCCGAGTTGCACACACACAGCACCACGCTAAGTGCCGCGGAGAAGGCAAATCCAGAGTGCAGCGAGGAGCTGGACGTGGCTTACGTGCAGTAAGGAGAAGGTGAACCTAAGCACAGCCTCTTCAATCTGGCCGCCTCTGCTCTGGTAGCAACTTTTGCAAGTCAGCAAAGGGAGACGCGAGTATGTAGAACGAAGGGCAGCGAGACGCCGTGTGTTATGCGCCCTTTCAGGGTTGCTGACAAGGGGCTACTTTAAGAACGCCTTCTTCGTCCTCGCGTCCTTCTCGCTTCGCTCTAGCTGCAAGGAGTACAGCACAGCGAAGGAGTGAGGACGGGCACTGCCCCAGCTTTCGCCCTGGCGTGCAACGGCTGTGTGCTGCTTTTCCAAGCAGCAAGAGCACTGAGAAGTGAAAGCGATTGTGAAGGAGCTCTTTGGCTGCTCGTGTGCTCTTCGCTGCACTGCGCCGCTCGCAAGCGGCTTCGTTCTTCGGCGTCTGCCGTCCGGAGAGAGCTGAACTGCAGCGGTCAGTTTCAGCTCTGCCCAACAGCGCGCTCTCAGTTCTGCGGACAAGCACGCCCTGTTGCCTTGGCTCCGAGTGCAAAGTCCCTAGCGAGCACTCACTCAGTGCAATGCACCCAGAAAGACGCTCTCGCTCGTCTTTCAAGGAGCGATTCCTAACAGCAGAAGCAGCAGAGGCACAAACTGGATGACGAGAAGGGACAATGTAGAACACGTCTCTGTCCTGGCACATTGTCGTGTGCGATACGTCCCTCCGGGTCTTCGGTCCTTGCGAAGCTCTATGTACTGCGAGCGCAGCTACTTGAAGCTGAGACGGACCGCGGAGCTTGCGGCGAATTCGGAGAGCGCTAAGCACGAAGTCAAGAAGCGAGACGTG
Organism: Sturnus vulgaris; assembly: GCF_052056855.1. Lineage (NCBI taxonomy): Eukaryota > Metazoa > Chordata > Aves > Passeriformes > Sturnidae > Sturnus > Sturnus vulgaris. The sequence continues at coordinate 17,488 of NW_028276621.1, forward strand.
TCCCTGCAACGCGGTGCTAAGAGCAGCTTCCTCGCGGCGGGGGCGAGCTCCGGCCACGAGACATTCTCGTCCTAGCAACGGATCTCTGTGAAGGGCGTAGGCGAAAAGCTTTCGATTTCCATTCGAACTGCGAGAAAGGCAGACTGTTACACGGAGCTCTGAGAACAAAGGTGCACGCCCTAGGCGGGCTTGGGCAGAAGCAGCGTTCTCGAGCTCTTGGCTGCCGGCACACTGCTGGGTATGTGGCGCCCCTGCGGCGGCTTCTGGCCGCCGGCAAGTGAAAGCGGAGCCAGGCGTGGGCGAGGGCGGTGAACGAAGCGGCTAAGTGCCGTGCTTGTGTGCACCACGTTAGAGGCTACTAGGAGAGGAAGGTGGTTGACTCTCGCTTGCCTTCCCAAGTGCCCTTAGCAGTCGGAAGGAGCAAGCTGAAGCACTGCTGCTTGTGCTGCTCCTTGGTTCCCTTGCAGCCCGCTCTGAAAGCATTGGCAGTCGCTTCTAGGCGCCGAGTTGCACACACACAGCACCACGCTAAGTGCCGCGGAGAAGGCAAATCCAGAGTGCAGCGAGGAGCTGGACGTGGCTTACGTGCAGTAAAGAGAAGGTGAACCTAAGCACAGCCTCTTCAATCTGGCCGCCTCTGCTCTGGTAGCAACTTTTGCAAGTCAGCAAAGGGAGACGCGAGTATGTAGAACGGAGGGCAGCGAGACGCCGTGTGTTATGCGCCCTTTCAGGGCTGCTGACAAGGGGCTACTTTAAGAACGCCTTCTTCGTCCTCGCGTCCTTCTCGCTTCGCTCTAGCTGCAAGGAGTACAGCACAGCGAAGGAGTGAGGACGGGCACTGCCCCAGCTTTCGCCCTGGCGTGCAACGGCTGTGTGCTGCTTTTCCAAGCAGCAAGAGCACTGAGAAGTGAAAGCGATTGTGAAGGAGCTCTTTGGCTGCTCGTGTGCTCTTCGCTGCACTGCGCCGCTCGCAAGCGGCTTCGTTCTTCGGCGTCTGCCGTCCGGAGAGAGCTGAACTGCAGCGGTCAGTTTCAGCTCTGCCCAACAGCGCGCTCTCAGTTCTGCGGACAAGCACGCCCTGTTGCCTTGGCTCCGAGTGCAAAGTCCCTAGCGAGCACTCACTCAGTGCAATGCACCCAGAAAGACGCTCTCGCTCGTCTTTCAAGGAGCGATTCCTAACAGCAGAAGCAGCAGAGGCACAAACTGGATGACGAGAAGGGACAATGTAGAACACGTCTCTGTCCTGGCACATTGTCGTGTGCGATACGTCCCTCCGGGTCTTCGGTCCTTGCGAAGCTCTATGTACTGCGAGCGCTGCTACTTGAAGCTGAGACGGACCGCGGAGCTAGCGGCGAATTCGGAAAGCGCTAAGCACGAAGTCAAGAAGCGAGACGTGTCCCTGCAACGCGGTGCTAAGAGCAGCTTCCTCGCGGCGGGGGCGAGCTCCGGCCACGAGACATTCTCGTCCTAGCAACGGATCTCTGTGAAGGGCGTAGGCGAAAAGCTTTCGATTTCCATTCGAACTGCGAGAAAGGCAGACTGTTACACGGAGCTCTGAGAACAAAGGTGCACGCCCTAGGCGGGCTTGGGCAGAAGCAGCGTTCTCGAGCGCTTGGCTGCCGGCACACTGCTGGGTATGTGGCGCCCCTGCGGCGGCTTCTGGCCGCCGGCAAGTGAAAGCGGAGCCAGGCGTGGGCGAGGGCGGTGAACGAAGCGGCTAAGTGCCGTGCTTGTGTGCACCACGTTAGAGGCTACTAGGAGAGGAAGGTGGTTGACTCTCGCTTGCCTTCCCAAGTGCCCTTAGCAGTCGGAAGGAGCAAGCTGAAGCACTGCTGCTTGTGCTGCTCCTTGGTTCCCTTGCAGCCCGCTCTGAAAGCATTGGCAGTCGCTTCTAGGCGCCGAGTTGCACACACACAGCACCACGCTAAGTGCCGCGGAGAAGGCAAATCCAGAGTGCAGCGAGGAGCTGGACGTGGCTTACGTGCAGTAAGGAGAAGGTGAACCTAAGCACAGCCTCTTCAATCTGGCCGCCTCTGCTCTGGTAGCAACTTTTGCAAGTCAGCAAAGGGAGACGCGAGTATGTAGAACGAAGGGCAGCGAGACGCCGTGTGTTATGCGCCCTTTCAGGGTTGCTGACAAGGGGCTACTTTAAGAACGCCTTCTTCGTCCTCGCGTCCTTCTCGCTTCGCTCTAGCTGCAAGGAGTACAGCACAGCGAAGGAGTGAGGACGGGCACTGCCCCAGCTTTCGCCCTGGCGTGCAACGGCTGTGTGCTGCTTTTCCAAGCAGCAAGAGCACTGAGAAGTGAAAGCGATTGTGAAGGAGCTCTTTGGCTGCTCGTGTGCTCTTCGCTGCACTGCGCCGCTCGCAAGCGGCTTCGTTCTTCGGCGTCTGCCGTCCGGAGAGAGCTGAACTGCAGCGGTCAGTTTCAGCTCTGCCCAACAGCGCGCTCTCAGTTCTGCGGACAAGCACGCCCTGTTGCCTTGGCTCCGAGTGCAAAGTCCCTAGCGAGCACTCACTCAGTGCAATGCACCCAGAAAGACGCTCTCGCTCGTCTTTCAAGGAGCGATTCCTAACAGCAGAAGCAGCAGAGGCACAAACTGGATGACGAGAAGGGACAATGTAGAACACGTCTCTGTCCTGGCACATTGTCGTGTGCGATACGTCCCTCCGGGTCTTCGGTCCTTGCGAAGCTCTATGTACTGCGAGCGCAGCTACTTGAAGCTGAGACGGACCGCGGAGCTTGCGGCGAATTCGGAGAGCGCTAAGCACGAAGTCAAGAAGCGAGACGTGTCCCTGCAACGCGGTGCTAAGAGCAGCTTCCTCGCGGCGGGGGCGAGCTCCGGCCACAAGACATTCTCGTCCTAGCAACGGATCTCTGTGAAGGGCGTAGGCGAAAAGCTTTCGATTTCCATTCGAACTGCGAGAAAGGCAGACTGTTACACGGAGCTCTGAGAACAAAGGTGCACGCCCTAGGCGGGCTTGGGCAGAAGCAGCGTTCTCGAGCTCTTGGCTGCCGGCACACTGCTGGGTATGTGGCGCCCCTGCGGCGGCTTCTGGCCGCCGGCAAGTGAAAGCGGAGCCAGGCGTGGGCGAGGGCGGTGAACGAAGCGGCTAAGTGCCGTGCTTGTGTGCACCACGTTAGAGGCTACTAGGAGAGGAAGGTGGTTGACTCTCGCTTGCCTTCCCAAGTGCCCTTAGCAGTCGGAAGGAGCAAGCTGAAGCACTGCTGCTTGTGCTGCTCCTTGGTTCCCTTGCAGCCCGCTCTGAAAGCATTGGCAGTCGCTTCTAGGCGCCGAGTTGCACACACACAGCACCACGCTAAGTGCCGCGGAGAAGGCAAATCCAGAGTGCAGCGAGGAGCTGGACGTGGCTTACGTGCAGTAAGGAGAAGGTGAACCTAAGCACAGCCTCTTCAATCTGGCCGCCTCTGCTCTGGTAGCAACTTTTGCAAGTCAGCAAAGGGAGACGCGAGTATGTAGAACGGAGGGCAGCGAGACGCCGTGTGTTATGCGCCCTTTCAGGGCTGCTGACAAGGGGCTACTTTAAGAACGCCTTCTTCGTCCTCGCGTCCTTCTCGCTTCGCTCTAGCTGCAAGGAGTACAGCACAGCGAAGGAGTGAGGACGGGCACTGCCCCAGCTTTTGCCCTGGCGTGCAACGGCTGTGTGCTGCTTTTCCAAGCAGCAAGAGCACTGAGAAGTGAAAGCGATTGTGAAGGAGCTCTTTGGCTGCTCGTGTGCTCTTCGCTGCACTGCGCCGCTCGCAAGCGGCTTCGTTCTTCGGCGTCTGCCGTCCGGAGAGAGCTGAACTGCAGCGGTCAGTTTCAGCTCTGCCCAACAGCGCGCTCTCAGTTCTGCGGACAAGCACGCCCTGTTGCCTTGGCTCCGAGTGCAAAGTCCCTAGCGAGCACTCACTCAGTGCAATGCACCCAGAAAGACGCTCTCGCTCGTCTTTCAAGGAGCGATTCCTAACAGCAGAAGCAGCAGAGGCACAAACTGGATGACGAGAAGGGACAATGTAGAACACGTCTCTGTCCTGGCACATTGTCGTGTGCGATACGTCCCTCCGGGTCTTCGGTCCTTGCGAAGCTCTATGTACTGCGAGCGCTGCTACTTGAAGCTGAGACGGACCGCGGAGCTTGCGGCGAATTCGGAGAGCGCTAAGCACGAAGTCAAGAAGCGAGACGTGTCCCTGCAACGCGGTGCTAAGAGCAGCTTCCTCGCGGCGGGGGCGAGCTCCGGCCACGAGACATTCTCGTCCTAGCAACGGATCTCTGTGAAGGGCGTAGGCGAAAAGCTTTCGATTTCCATTCGAACTGCGAGAAAGGCAGACTGTTACACGGAGCTCTGAGAACAAAGGTGCACGCCCTAGGCGGGCTTGGGCAGAAGCAGCGTTCTCGAGCTCTTGGCTGCCGGCACACTGCTGGGTATGTGGCGCCCCTGCGGCGGCTTCTGGCCGCCGGCAAGTGAAAGCGGAGCCAGGCGTGGGCGAGGGCGGTGAACGAAGCGGCTAAGTGCCGTGCTTGTGTGCACCACGTTAGAGGCTACTAGGAGAGGAAGGTGGTTGACTCTCGCTTGCCTTCCCAAGTGCCCTTAGCAGTCGGAAGGAGCAAGCTGAAGCACTGCTGCTTGTGCTGCTCCTTGGTTCCCTTGCAGCCCGCTCTGAAAGCATTGGCAGTCGCTTCTAGGCGCCGAGTTGCACACACACAGCACCACGCTAAGTGCCGCGGAGAAGGCAAATCCAGAGTGCAGCGAGGAGCTGGACGTGGCTTACGTGCAGTAAGGAGAAGGTGAACCTAAGCACAGCCTCTTCAATCTGGCCGCCTCTGCTCTGGTAGCAACTTTTGCAAGTCAGCAAAGGGAGACGCGAGTATGTAGAACGGAGGGCAGCGAGACGCCGTGTGTTATGCGCCCTTTCAGGGCTGCTGACAAGGGGCTACTTTAAGAACGCCTTCTTCGTCCTCGCGTCCTTCTCGCTTCGCTCTAGCTGCAAGGAGTACAGCACAGCGAAGGAGTGAGGACGGGCACTGCCCCAGCTTTTGCCCTGGCGTGCAACGGCTGTGTGCTGCTTTTCCAAGCAGCAAGAGCACTGAGAAGTGAAAGCGATTGTGAAGGAGCTCTTTGGCTGCTCGTGTGCTCTTCGCTGCACTGCGCCGCTCGCAAGCGGCTTCGTTCTTCGGCGTCTGCCGTCCGGAGAGAGCTGAACTGCAGCGGTCAGTTTCAGCTCTGCCCAACAGCGCGCTCTCAGTTCTGCGGACAAGCACGCCCTGTTGCCTTGGCTCCGAGTGCAAAGTCCCTAGCGAGCACTCACTCAGTGCAATGCACCCAGAAAGACGCTCTCGCTCGTCTTTCAAGGAGCGATTCCTAACAGCAGAAGCAGCAGAGGCACAAACTGGATGACGAGAAGGGACAATGTAGAACACGTCTCTGTCCTGGCACATTGTCGTGTGCGATACGTCCCTCCGGGTCTTCGGTCCTTGCGAAGCTCTATGTACTGCGAGCGCTGCTACTTGAAGCTGAGACGGACCGCGGAGCTTGCGGCGAATTCGGAGAGCGCTAAGCACGAAGTCAAGAAGCGAGACGTGTCCCTGCAACGCGGTGCTAAGAGCAGCTTCCTCGCGGCGGGGGCGAGCTCCGGCCACGAGACATTCTCGTCCTAGCAACGGATCTCTGTGAAGGGCGTAGGCGAAAAGCTTTCGATTTCCATTCGAACTGCGAGAAAGGCAGACTGTTACACGGAGCTCTGAGAACAAAGGTGCACGCCCTAGGCGGGCTTGGGCAGAAGCAGCGTTCTCGAGCGCTTGGCTGCCGGCACACTGCTGGGTATGTGGCGCCCCTGCGGCGGCTTCTGGCCGCCGGCAAGTGAAAGCGGAGTCAGGCGTGGGCGAGGGCGGTGAACGAAGCGGCTAAGTGCCGTGCTTGTGTGCACCACGTTAGAGGCTACTAGGAGAGGAAGGTGGTTGACTCTCGCTTGCCTTCCCAAGTGCCCTTAGCAGTCGGAAGGAGCAAGCTGAAGCACTGCTGCTTGTGCTGCTCCTTGGTTCCCTTGCAGCCCGCTCTGAAAGCATTGGCAGTCGCTTCTAGGCGCCGAGTTGCACACACACAGCACCACGCTAAGTGCCGCGGAGAAGGGAAATCCAGAGTGCAGCGAGGAGCTGGACGTGGCTTACGTGCAGTAAGGAGAAGGTGAACCTAAGCACAGCCTCTTCAATCTGGCCGCCTCTGCTCTGGTAGCAACTTTTGCAAGTCAGCAAAGGGAGACGCGAGTATGTAGAACGGAGGGCAGCGAGACGCCGTGTGTTATGCGCCCTTTCAGGGCTGCTGACAAGGGGCTACTTTAAGAACGCCTTCTTCGTCCTCGCGTCCTTCTCGCTTCGCTCTAGCTGCAAGGAGTACAGCACAGCGAAGGAGTGAGGACGGGCACTGCCCCAGCTTTTGCCCTGGCGTGCAACGGCTGTGTGCTGCTTTTCCAAGCAGCAAGAGCACTGAGAAGTGAAAGCGATTGTGAAGGAGCTCTTTGGCTGCTCGTGTGCTCTTCGCTGCACTGCGCCGCTCGCAAGCGGCTTCGTTCTTCGGCGTCTGCCGTCCGGAGAGAGCTGAACTGCAGCGGTCAGTTTCAGCTCTGCCCAACAGCGCGCTCTCAGTTCTGCGGACAAGCACGCCCTGTTGCCTTGGCTCCGAGTGCAAAGTCCCTAGCGAGCACTCACTCAGTGCAATGCACCCAGAAAGACGCTCTCGCTCGTCTTTCAAGGAGCGATTCCTAACAGCAGAAGCAGCAGAGGCACAAACTGGATGACGAGAAGGGACAATGTAGAACACGTCTCTGTCCTGGCACATTGTCGTGTGCGATACGTCCCTCCGGGTCTTCGGTCCTTGCGAAGCTCTATGTACTGCGAGCGCTGCTACTTGAAGCTGAGACGGACCGCGGAGCTAGCGGCGAATTCGGAGAGCGCTAAGCACGAAGTCAAGAAGCGAGACGTGTCCCTGCAACGCGGTGCTAAGAGCAGCTTCCTCGCGGCGGGGGCGAGCTCCGGCCACGAGACATTCTCGTCCTAGCAACGGATCTCTGTGAAGGGCGTAGGCGAAAAGCTTTCGATTTCCATTCGAACTGCGAGAAAGGCAGACTGTTACACGGAGCTCTGAGAACAAAGGTGCACGCCCTAGGCGGGCTTGGGCAGAAGCAGCGTTCTCGAGCTCTTGGCTGCCGGCACACTGCTGGGTATGTGGCGCCCCTGCGGCGGCTTCTGGCCGCCGGCAAGTGAAAGCGGAGCCAGGCGTGGGCGAGGGCGGTGAACGAAGCGGCTAAGTGCCGTGCTTGTGTGCACCACGTTAGAGGCTACTAGGAGAGGAAGGTGGTTGACTCTCGCTTGCCTTCCCAAGTGCCCTTAGCAGTCGGAAGGAGCAAGCTGAAGCACTGCTGCTTGTGCTGCTCCTTGGTTCCCTTGCAGCCCGCTCTGAAAGCATTGGCAGTCGCTTCTAGGCGCCGAGTTGCACACACACAGCACCACGCTAAGTGCCGCGGAGAAGGCAAATCCAGAGTGCAGCGAGGAGCTGGACGTGGCTTACGTGCAGTAAGGAGAAGGTGAACCTAAGCACAGCCTCTTCAATCTGGCCGCCTCTGCTCTGGTAGCAACTTTTGCAAGTCAGCAAAGGGAGACGCGAGTATGTAGAACGAAGGGCAGCGAGACGCCGTGTGTTATGCGCCCTTTCAGGGTTGCTGACAAGGGGCTACTTTAAGAACGCCTTCTTCGTCCTCGCGTCCTTCTCGCTTCGCTCTAGCTGCAAGGAGTACAGCACAGCGAAGGAGTGAGGACGGGCACTGCCCCAGCTTTCGCCCTGGCGTGCAACGGCTGTGTGCTGCTTTTCCAAGCAGCAAGAGCACTGAGAAGTGAAAGCGATTGTGAAGGAGCTCTTTGGCTGCTCGTGTGCTCTTCGCTGCACTGCGCCGCTCGCAAGCGGCTTCGTTCTTCGGCGTCTGCCGTCCGGAGAGAGCTGAACTGCAGCGGTCAGTTTCAGCTCTGCCCAACAGCGCGCTCTCAGTTCTGCGGACAAGCACGCCCTGTTGCCTTGGCTCCGAGTGCAAAGTCCCTAGCGAGCACTCACTCAGTGCAATGCACCCAGAAAGACGCTCTCGCTCGTCTTTCAAGGAGCGATTCCTAACAGCAGAAGCAGCAGAGGCACAAACTGGATGACGAGAAGGGACAATGTAGAACACGTCTCTGTCCTGGCACATTGTCGTGTGCGATACGTCCCTCCGGGTCTTCGGTCCTTGCGAAGCTCTATGTACTGCGAGCGCAGCTACTTGAAGCTGAGACGGACCGCGGAGCTTGCGGCGAATTCGGAGAGCGCTAAGCACGAAGTCAAGAAGCGAGACGTGTCCCTGCAACGCGGTGCTAAGAGCAGCTTCCTCGCGGCGGGGGCGAGCTCCGGCCACAAGACATTCTCGTCCTAGCAACGGATCTCTGTGAAGGGCGTAGGCGAAAAGCTTTCGATTTCCATTCGAACTGCGAGAAAGGCAGACTGTTACACGGAGCTCTGAGAACAAAGGTGCACGCCCTAGGCGGGCTTGGGCAGAAGCAGCGTTCTCGAGCTCTTGGCTGCCGGCACACTGCTGGGTATGTGGCGCCCCTGCGGCGGCTTCTGGCCGCCGGCAAGTGAAAGCGGAGCCAGGCGTGGGCGAGGGCGGTGAACGAAGCGGCTAAGTGCCGTGCTTGTGTGCACCACGTTAGAGGCTACTAGGAGAGGAAGGTGGTTGACTCTCGCTTGCCTTCCCAAGTGCCCTTAGCAGTCGGAAGGAGCAAGCTGAAGCACTGCTGCTTGTGCTGCTCCTTGGTTCCCTTGCAGCCCGCTCTGAAAGCATTGGCAGTCGCTTCTAGGCGCCGAGTTGCACACACACAGCACCACGCTAAGTGCCGCGGAGAAGGCAAATCCAGAGTGCAGCGAGGAGCTGGACGTGGCTTACGTGCAGTAAGGAGAAGGTGAACCTAAGCACAGCCTCTTCAATCTGGCCGCCTCTGCTCTGGTAGCAACTTTTGCAAGTCAGCAAAGGGAGACGCGAGTATGTAGAACGGAGGGCAGCGAGACGCCGTGTGTTATGCGCCCTTTCAGGGCTGCTGACAAGGGGCTACTTTAAGAACGCCTTCTTCGTCCTCGCGTCCTTCTCGCTTCGCTCTAGCTGCAAGGAGTACAGCACAGCGAAGGAGTGAGGACGGGCACTGCCCCAGCTTTTGCCCTGGCGTGCAACGGCTGTGTGCTGCTTTTCCAAGCAGCAAGAGCACTGAGAAGTGAAAGCGATTGTGAAGGAGCTCTTTGGCTGCTCGTGTGCTCTTCGCTGCACTGCGCCGCTCGCAAGCGGCTTCGTTCTTCGGCGTCTGCCGTCCGGAGAGAGCTGAACTGCAGCGGTCAGTTTCAGCTCTGCCCAACAGCGCGCTCTCAGTTCTGCGGACAAGCACGCCCTGTTGCCTTGGCTCCGAGTGCAAAGTCCCTAGCGAGCACTCACTCAGTGCAATGCACCCAGAAAGACGCTCTCGCTCGTCTTTCAAGGAGCGATTCCTAACAGCAGAAGCAGCAGAGGCACAAACTGGATGACGAGAAGGGACAATGTAGAACACGTCTCTGTCCTGGCACATTGTCGTGTGCGATACGTCCCTCCGGGTCTTCGGTCCTTGCGAAGCTCTATGTACTGCGAGCGCTGCTACTTGAAGCTGAGACGGACCGCGGAGCTTGCGGCGAATTCGGAGAGCGCTAAGCACGAAGTCAAGAAGCGAGACGTGTCCCTGCAACGCGGTGCTAAGAGCAGCTTCCTCGCGGCGGGGGCGAGCTCCGGCCACGAGACATTCTCGTCCTAGCAACGGATCTCTGTGAAGGGCGTAGGCGAAAAGCTTTCGATTTCCATTCGAACTGCGAGAAAGGCAGACTGTTACACGGAGCTCTGAGAACAAAGGTGCACGCCCTAGGCGGGCTTGGGCAGAAGCAGCGTTCTCGAGCGCTTGGCTGCCGGCACACTGCTGGGTATGTGGCGCCCCTGCGGCGGCTTCTGGCCGCCGGCAAGTGAAAGCGGAGTCAGGCGTGGGCGAGGGCGGTGAACGAAGCGGCTAAGTGCCGTGCTTGTGTGCACCACGTTAGAGGCTACTAGGAGAGGAAGGTGGTTGACTCTCGCTTGCCTTCCCAAGTGCCCTTAGCAGTCGGAAGGAGCAAGCTGAAGCACTGCTGCTTGTGCTGCTCCTTGGTTCCCTTGCAGCCCGCTCTGAAAGCATTGGCAGTCGCTTCTAGGCGCCGAGTTGCACACACACAGCACCACGCTAAGTGCCGCGGAGAAGGGAAATCCAGAGTGCAGCGAGGAGCTGGACGTGGCTTACGTGCAGTAAGGAGAAGGTGAACCTAAGCACAGCCTCTTCAATCTGGCCGCCTCTGCTCTGGTAGCAACTTTTGCAAGTCAGCAAAGGGAGACGCGAGTATGTAGAACGGAGGGCAGCGAGACGCCGTGTGTTATGCGCCCTTTCAGGGCTGCTGACAAGGGGCTACTTTAAGAACGCCTTCTTCGTCCTCGCGTCCTTCTCGCTTCGCTCTAGCTGCAAGGAGTACAGCACAGCGAAGGAGTGAGGACGGGCACTGCCCCAGCTTTTGCCCTGGCGTGCAACGGCTGTGTGCTGCTTTTCCAAGCAGCAAGAGCACTGAGAAGTGAAAGCGATTGTGAAGGAGCTCTTTGGCTGCTCGTGTGCTCTTCGCTGCACTGCGCCGCTCGCAAGCGGCTTCGTTCTTCGGCGTCTGCCGTCCGGAGAGAGCTGAACTGCAGCGGTCAGTTTCAGCTCTGCCCAACAGCGCGCTCTCAGTTCTGCGGACAAGCACGCCCTGTTGCCTTGGCTCCGAGTGCAAAGTCCCTAGCGAGCACTCACTCAGTGCAATGCACCCAGAAAGACGCTCTCGCTCGTCTTTCAAGGAGCGATTCCTAACAGCAGAAGCAGCAGAGGCACAAACTGGATGACGAGAAGGGACAATGTAGAACACGTCTCTGTCCTGGCACATTGTCGTGTGCGATACGTCCCTCCGGGTCTTCGGTCCTTGCGAAGCTCTATGTACTGCGAGCGCTGCTACTTGAAGCTGAGACGGACCGCGGAGCTAGCGGCGAATTCGGAGAGCGCTAAGCACGAAGTCAAGAAGCGAGACGTGTCCCTGCAACGCGGTGCTAAGAGCAGCTTCCTCGCGGCGGGGGCGAGCTCCGGCCACGAGACATTCTCGTCCTAGCAACGGATCTCTGTGAAGGGCGTAGGCGAAAAGCTTTCGATTTCCATTCGAACTGCGAGAAAGGCAGACTGTTACACGGAGCTCTGAGAACAAAGGTGCACGCCCTAGGCGGGCTTGGGCAGAAGCAGCGTTCTCGAGCTCTTGGCTGCCGGCACACTGCTGGGTATGTGGCGCCCCTGCGGCGGCTTCTGGCCGCCGGCAAGTGAAAGCGGAGCCAGGCGTGGGCGAGGGCGGTGAACGAAGCGGCTAAGTGCCGTGCTTGTGTGCACCACGTTAGAGGCTACTAGGAGAGGAAGGTGGTTGACTCTCGCTTGCCTTCCCAAGTGCCCTTAGCAGTCGGAAGGAGCAAGCTGAAGCACTGCTGCTTGTGCTGCTCCTTGGTTCCCTTGCAGCCCGCTCTGAAAGCATTGGCAGTCGCTTCTAGGCGCCGAGTTGCACACACACAGCACCACGCTAAGTGCCGCGGAGAAGGCAAATCCAGAGTGCAGCGAGGAGCTGGACGTGGCTTACGTGCAGTAAGGAGAAGGTGAACCTAAGCACAGCCTCTTCAATCTGGCCGCCTCTGCTCTGGTAGCAACTTTTGCAAGTCAGCAAAGGGAGACGCGAGTATGTAGAACGAAGGGCAGCGAGACGCCGTGTGTTATGCGCCCTTTCAGGGTTGCTGACAAGGGGCTACTTTAAGAACGCCTTCTTCGTCCTCGCGTCCTTCTCGCTTCGCTCTAGCTGCAAGGAGTACAGCACAGCGAAGGAGTGAGGACGGGCACTGCCCCAGCTTTCGCCCTGGCGTGCAACGGCTGTGTGCTGCTTTTCCAAGCAGCAAGAGCACTGAGAAGTGAAAGCGATTGTGAAGGAGCTCTTTGGCTGCTCGTGTGCTCTTCGCTGCACTGCGCCGCTCGCAAGCGGCTTCGTTCTTCGGCGTCTGCCGTCCGGAGAGAGCTGAACTGCAGCGGTCAGTTTCAGCTCTGCCCAACAGCGCGCTCTCAGTTCTGCGGACAAGCACGCCCTGTTGCCTTGGCTCCGAGTGCAAAGTCCCTAGCGAGCACTCACTCAGTGCAATGCACCCAGAAAGACGCTCTCGCTCGTCTTTCAAGGAGCGATTCCTAACAGCAGAAGCAGCAGAGGCACAAACTGGATGACGAGAAGGGACAATGTAGAACACGTCTCTGTCCTGGCACATTGTCGTGTGCGATACGTCCCTCCGGGTCTTCGGTCCTTGCGAAGCTCTATGTACTGCGAGCGCAGCTACTTGAAGCTGAGACGGACCGCGGAGCTTGCGGCGAATTCGGAGAGCGCTAAGCACGAAGTCAAGAAGCGAGACGTGTCCCTGCAACGCGGTGCTAAGAGCAGCTTCCTCGCGGCGGGGGCGAGCTCCGGCCACAAGACATTCTCGTCCTAGCAACGGATCTCTGTGAAGGGCGTAGGCGAAAAGCTTTCGATTTCCATTCGAACTGCGAGAAAGGCAGACTGTTACACGGAGCTCTGAGAACAAAGGTGCACGCCCTAGGCGGGCTTGGGCAGAAGCAGCGTTCTCGAGCTCTTGGCTGCCGGCACACTGCTGGGTATGTGGCGCCCCTGCGGCGGCTTCTGGCCGCCGGCAAGTGAAAGCGGAGCCAGGCGTGGGCGAGGGCGGTGAACGAAGCGGCTAAGTGCCGTGCTTGTGTGCACCACGTTAGAGGCTACTAGGAGAGGAAGGTGGTTGACTCTCGCTTGCCTTCCCAAGTGCCCTTAGCAGTCGGAAGGAGCAAGCTGAAGCACTGCTGCTTGTGCTGCTCCTTGGTTCCCTTGCAGCCCGCTCTGAAAGCATTGGCAGTCGCTTCTAGGCGCCGAGTTGCACACACACAGCACCACGCTAAGTGCCGCGGAGAAGGCAAATCCAGAGTGCAGCGAGGAGCTGGACGTGGCTTACGTGCAGTAAGGAGAAGGTGAACCTAAGCACAGCCTCTTCAATCTGGCCGCCTCTGCTCTGGTAGCAACTTTTGCAAGTCAGCAAAGGGAGACGCGAGTATGTAGAACGGAGGGCAGCGAGACGCCGTGTGTTATGCGCCCTTTCAGGGCTGCTGACAAGGGGCTACTTTAAGAACGCCTTCTTCGTCCTCGCGTCCTTCTCGCTTCGCTCTAGCTGCAAGGAGTACAGCACAGCGAAGGAGTGAGGACGGGCACTGCCCCAGCTTTTGCCCTGGCGTGCAACGGCTGTGTGCTGCTTTTCCAAGCAGCAAGAGCACTGAGAAGTGAAAGCGATTGTGAAGGAGCTCTTTGGCTGCTCGTGTGCTCTTCGCTGCACTGCGCCGCTCGCAAGCGGCTTCGTTCTTCGGCGTCTGCCGTCCGGAGAGAGCTGAACTGCAGCGGTCAGTTTCAGCTCTGCCCAACAGCGCGCTCTCAGTTCTGCGGACAAGCACGCCCTGTTGCCTTGGCTCCGAGTGCAAAGTCCCTAGCGAGCACTCACTCAGTGCAATGCACCCAGAAAGACGCTCTCGCTCGTCTTTCAAGGAGCGATTCCTAACAGCAGAAGCAGCAGAGGCACAAACTGGATGACGAGAAGGGACAATGTAGAACACGTCTCTGTCCTGGCACATTGTCGTGTGCGATACGTCGCTCCGGGTCTTCGGTCCTTGCGAAGCTCTATGTACTGCGAGCGCTGCTACTTGAAGCTGAGACGGACCGCGGAGCTTGCGGCGAATTCGGAGAGCGCTAAGCACGAAGTCAAGAAGCGAGACGTGTCCCTGCAACGCGGTGCTAAGAGCAGCTTCCTCGCGGCGGGGGCGAGCTCCGGCCACGAGACATTCTCGTCCTAGCAACGGATCTCTGTGAAGGGCGTAGGCGAAAAGCTTTCGATTTCCATTCGAACTGCGAGAAAGGCAGACTGTTACACGGAGCTCTGAGAACAAAGGTGCACGCCCTAGGCGGGCTTGGGCAGAAGCAGCGTTCTCGAGCGCTTGGCTGCCGGCACACTGCTGGGTATGTGGCGCCCCTGCGGCGGCTTCTGGCCGCCGGCAAGTGAAAGCGGAGCCAGGCGTGGGCGAGGGCGGTGAACGAAGCGGCTAAGTGCCGTGCTTGTGTGCACCACGTTAGAGGCTACTAGGAGAGGAAGGTGGTTGACTCTCGCTTGCCTTCCCAAGTGCCCTTAGCAGTCGGAAGGAGCAAGCTGAAGCACTGCTGCTTGTGCTGCTCCTTGGTTCCCTTGCAGCCCGCTCTGAAAGCATTGGCAGTCGCTTCTAGGCGCCGAGTTGCACACACACAGCACCACGCTAAGTGCCGCGGAGAAGGCAAATCCAGAGTGCAGCGAGGAGCTGGACGTGGCTTACGTGCAGTAAGGAGAAGGTGAACCTAAGCACAGCCTCTTCAATCTGGCCGCCTCTGCTCTGGTAGCAACTTTTGCAAGTCAGCAAAGGGAGACGCGAGTATGTAGAACGGAGGGCAGCGAGACGCCGTGTGTTATGCGCCCTTTCAGGGCTGCTGACAAGGGGCTACTTTAAGAACGCCTTCTTCGTCCTCGCGTCCTTCTCGCTTCGCTCTAGCTGCAAGGAGTACAGCACAGCGAAGGAGTGAGGACGGGCACTGCCCCAGCTTTCGCCCTGGCGTGCAACGGCTGTGTGCTGCTTTTCCAAGCAGCAAGAGCACTGAGAAGTGAAAGCGATTGTGAAGGAGCTCTTTGGCTGCTCGTGTGCTCTTCGCTGCACTGCGCCGCTCGCAAGCGGCTTCGTTCTTCGGCGTCTGCCGTCCGGAGAGAGCTGAACTGCAGCGGTCAGTTTCAGCTCTGCCCAACAGCGCGCTCTCAGTTCTGCGGACAAGCACGCCCTGTTGCCTTGGCTCCGAGTGCAAAGTCCCTAGCGAGCACTCACTCAGTGCAATGCACCCAGAAAGACGCTCTCGCTCGTCTTTCAAGGAGCGATTCCTAACAGCAGAAGCAGCAGAGGCACAAACTGGATGACGAGAAGGGACAATGTAGAACACGTCTCTGTCCTGGCACATTGTCGTGTGCGATACGTCCCTCCGGGTCTTCGGTCCTTGCGAAGCTCTATGTACTGCGAGCGCTGCTACTTGAAGCTGAGACGGACCGCGGAGCTTGCGGCGAATTCGGAGAGCGCTAAGCACGAAGTCAAGAAGCGAGACGTGTCCCTGCAACGCGGTGCTAAGAGCAGCTTCCTCGCGGCGGGGGCGAGCTCCGGCCACGAGACATTCTCGTCCTAGCAACGGATCTCTGTGAAGGGCGTAGGCGAAAAGCTTTCGATTTCCATTCGAACTGCGAGAAAGGCAGACTGTTACACGGAGCTCTGAGAACAAAGGTGCACGCCCTAGGCGGGCTTGGGCAGAAGCAGCGTTCTCGAGCGCTTGGCTGCCGGCACACTGCTGGGTATGTGGCGCCCCTGCGGCGGCTTCTGGCCGCCGGCAAGTGAAAGCGGAGTCAGGCGTGGGCGAGGGCGGTGAACGAAGCGGCTAAGTGCCGTGCTTGTGTGCACCACGTTAGAGGCTACTAGGAGAGGAAGGTGGTTGACTCTCGCTTGCCTTCCCAAGTGCCCTTAGCAGTCGGAAGGAGCAAGCTGAAGCACTGCTGCTTGTGCTGCTCCTTGGTTCCCTTGCAGCCCGCTCTGAAAGCATTGGCAGTCGCTTCTAGGCGCCGAGTTGCACACACACAGCACCACGCTAAGTGCCGCGGAGAAGGGAAATCCAGAGTGCAGCGAGGAGCTGGACGTGGCTTACGTGCAGTAAGGAGAAGGTGAACCTAAGCACAGCCTCTTCAATCTGGCCGCCTCTGCTCTGGTAGCAACTTTTGCAAGTCAGCAAAGGGAGACGCGAGTATGTAGAACGGAGGGCAGCGAGACGCCGTGTGTTATGCGCCCTTTCAGGGCTGCTGACAAGGGGCTACTTTAAGAACGCCTTCTTCGTCCTCGCGTCCTTCTCGCTTCGCTCTAGCTGCAAGGAGTACAGCACAGCGAAGGAGTGAGGACGGGCACTGCCCCAGCTTTTGCCCTGGCGTGCAACGGCTGTGTGCTGCTTTTCCAAGCAGCAAGAGCACTGAGAAGTGAAAGCGATTGTGAAGGAGCTCTTTGGCTGCTCGTGTGCTCTTCGCTGCACTGCGCCGCTCGCAAGCGGCTTCGTTCTTCGGCGTCTGCCGTCCGGAGAGAGCTGAACTGCAGCGGTCAGTTTCAGCTCTGCCCAACAGCGCGCTCTCAGTTCTGCGGACAAGCACGCCCTGTTGCCTTGGCTCCGAGTGCAAAGTCCCTAGCGAGCACTCACTCAGTGCAATGCACCCAGAAAGACGCTCTCGCTCGTCTTTCAAGGAGCGATTCCTAACAGCAGAAGCAGCAGAGGCACAAACTGGATGACGAGAAGGGACAATGTAGAACACGTCTCTGTCCTGGCACATTGTCGTGTGCGATACGTCCCTCCGGGTCTTCGGTCCTTGCGAAGCTCTATGTACTGCGAGCGCTGCTACTTGAAGCTGAGACGGACCGCGGAGCTAGCGGCGAATTCGGAGAGCGCTAAGCACGAAGTCAAGAAGCGAGACGTGTCCCTGCAACGCGGTGCTAAGAGCAGCTTCCTCGCGGCGGGGGCGAGCTCCGGCCACGAGACATTCTCGTCCTAGCAACGGATCTCTGTGAAGGGCGTAGGCGAAAAGCTTTCGATTTCCATTCGAACTGCGAGAAAGGCAGACTGTTACACGGAGCTCTGAGAACAAAGGTGCACGCCCTAGGCGGGCTTGGGCAGAAGCAGCGTTCTCGAGCTCTTGGCTGCCGGCACACTGCTGGGTATGTGGCGCCCCTGCGGCGGCTTCTGGCCGCCGGCAAGTGAAAGCGGAGCCAGGCGTGGGCGAGGGCGGTGAACGAAGCGGCTAAGTGCCGTGCTTGTGTGCACCACGTTAGAGGCTACTAGGAGAGGAAGGTGGTTGACTCTCGCTTGCCTTCCCAAGTGCCCTTAGCAGTCGGAAGGAGCAAGCTGAAGCACTGCTGCTTGTGCTGCTCCTTGGTTCCCTTGCAGCCCGCTCTGAAAGCATTGGCAGTCGCTTCTAGGCGCCGAGTTGCACACACACAGCACCACGCTAAGTGCCGCGGAGAAGGCAAATCCAGAGTGCAGCGAGGAGCTGGACGTGGCTTACGTGCAGTAAGGAGAAGGTGAACCTAAGCACAGCCTCTTCAATCTGGCCGCCTCTGCTCTGGTAGCAACTTTTGCAAGTCAGCAAAGGGAGACGCGAGTATGTAGAACGGAGGGCAGCGAGACGCCGTGTGTTATGCGCCCTTTCAGGGCTGCTGACAAGGGGCTACTTTAAGAACGCCTTCTTCGTCCTCGCGTCCTTCTCGCTTCGCTCTAGCTGCAAGGAGTACAGCACAGCGAAGGAGTGAGGACGGGCACTGCCCCAGCTTTTGCCCTGGCGTGCAACGGCTGTGTGCTGCTTTTCCAAGCAGCAAGAGCACTGAGAAGTGAAAGCGATTGTGAAGGAGCTCTTTGGCTGCTCGTGTGCTCTTCGCTGCACTGCGCCGCTCGCAAGCGGCTTCGTTCTTCGGCGTCTGCCGTCCGGAGAGAGCTGAACTGCAGCGGTCAGTTTCAGCTCTGCCCAACAGCGCGCTCTCAGTTCTGCGGACAAGCACGCCCTGTTGCCTTGGCTCCGAGTGCAAAGTCCCTAGCGAGCACTCACTCAGTGCAATGCACCCAGAAAGACGCTCTCGCTCGTCTTTCAAGGAGCGATTCCTAACAGCAGAAGCAGCAGAGGCACAAACTGGATGACGAGAAGGGACAATGTAGAACACGTCTCTGTCCTGGCACATTGTCGTGTGCGATACGTCCCTCCGGGTCTTCGGTCCTTGCGAAGCTCTATGTACTGCGAGCGCTGCTACTTGAAGCTGAGACGGACCGCGGAGCTAGCGGCGAATTCGGAGAGCGCTAAGCACGAAGTCAAGAAGCGAGACGTGTCCCTGCAACGCGGTGCTAAGAGCAGCTTCCTCGCGGCGGGGGCGAGCTCCGGCCACGAGACATTCTCGTCCTAGCAACGGATCTCTGTGAAGGGCGTAGGCGAAAAGCTTTCGATTTCCATTCGAACTGCGAGAAAGGCAGACTGTTACACGGAGCTCTGAGAACAAAGGTGCACGCCCTAGGCGGGCTTGGGCAGAAGCAGCGTTCTCGAGCTCTTGGCTGCCGGCACACTGCTGGGTATGTGGCGCCCCTGCGGCGGCTTCTGGCCGCCGGCAAGTGAAAGCGGAGCCAGGCGTGGGCGAGGGCGGTGAACGAAGCGGCTAAGTGCCGTGCTTGTGTGCACCACGTTAGAGGCTACTAGGAGAGGAAGGTGGTTGACTCTCGCTTGCCTTCCCAAGTGCCCTTAGCAGTCGGAAGGAGCAAGCTGAAGCACTGCTGCTTGTGCTGCTCCTTGGTTCCCTTGCAGCCCGCTCTGAAAGCATTGGCAGTCGCTTCTAGGCGCCGAGTTGCACACACACAGCACCACGCTAAGTGCCGCGGAGAAGGCAAATCCAGAGTGCAGCGAGGAGCTGGACGTGGCTTACGTGCAGTAAGGAGAAGGTGAACCTAAGCACAGCCTCTTCAATCTGGCCGCCTCTGCTCTGGTAGCAACTTTTGCAAGTCAGCAAAGGGAGACGCGAGTATGTAGAACGGAGGGCAGCGAGACGCCGTGTGTTATGCGCCCTTTCAGGGCTGCTGACAAGGGGCTACTTTAAGAACGCCTTCTTCGTCCTCGCGTCCTTCTCGCTTCGCTCTAGCTGCAAGGAGTACAGCACAGCGAAGGAGTGAGGACGGGCACTGCCCCAGCTTTCGCCCTGGCGTGCAACGGCTGTGTGCTGCTTTTCCAAGCAGCAAGAGCACTGAGAAGTGAAAGCGATTGTGAAGGAGCTCTTTGGCTGCTCGTGTGCTCTTCGCTGCACTGCGCCGCTCGCAAGCGGCTTCGTTCTTCGGCGTCTGCCGTCCGGAGAGAGCTGAACTGCAGCGGTCAGTTTCAGCTCTGCCCAACAGCGCGCTCTCAGTTCTGCGGACAAGCACGCCCTGTTGCCTTGGCTCCGAGTGCAAAGTCCCTAGCGAGCACTCACTCAGTGCAATGCACCCAGAAAGACGCTCTCGCTCGTCTTTCAAGGAGCGATTCCTAACAGCAGAAGCAGCAGAGGCACAAACTGGATGACGAGAAGGGACAATGTAGAACACGTCTCTGTCCTGGCACATTGTCGTGTGCGATACGTCCCTCCGGGTCTTCGGTCCTTGCGAAGCTCTATGTACTGCGAGCGCTGCTACTTGAAGCTGAGACGGACCGCGGAGCTTGCGGCGAATTCGGAGAGCGCTAAGCACGAAGTCAAGAAGCGAGACGTGTCCCTGCAACGCGGTGCTAAGAGCAGCTTCCTCGCGGCGGGGGCGAGCTCCGGCCACGAGACATTCTCGTCCTAGCAACGGATCTCTGTGAAGGGCGTAGGCGAAAAGCTTTCGATTTCCATTCGAACTGCGAGAAAGGCAGACTGTTACACGGAGCTCTGAGAACAAAGGTGCACGCCCTAGGCGGGCTTGGGCAGAAGCAGCGTTCTCGAGCTCTTGGCTGCCGGCACACTGCTGGGTATGTGGCGCCCCTGCGGCGGCTTCTGGCCGCCGGCAAGTGAAAGCGGAGCCAGGCGTGGGCGAGGGCGGTGAACGAAGCGGCTAAGTGCCGTGCTTGTGTGCACCACGTTAGAGGCTACTAGGAGAGGAAGGTGGTTGACTCTCGCTTGCCTTCCCAAGTGCCCTTAGCAGTCGGAAGGAGCAAGCTGAAGCACTGCTGCTTGTGCTGCTCCTTGGTTCCCTTGCAGCCCGCTCTGAAAGCATTGGCAGTCGCTTCTAGGCGCCGAGTTGCACACACACAGCACCACGCTAAGTGCCGCGGAGAAGGGAAATCCAGAGTGCAGCGAGGAGCTGGACGTGGCTTACGTGCAGTAAGGAGAAGGTGAACCTAAGCACAGCCTCTTCAATCTGGCCGCCTCTGCTCTGGTAGCAACTTTTGCAAGTCAGCAAAGGGAGACGCGAGTATGTAGAACGGAGGGCAGCGAGACGCCGTGTGTTATGCGCCCTTTCAGGGCTGCTGACAAGGGGCTACTTTAAGAACGCCTTCTTCGTCCTCGCGTCCTTCTCGCTTCGCTCTAGCTGCAAGGAGTACAGCACAGCGAAGGAGTGAGGACGGGCACTGCCCCAGCTTTTGCCCTGGCGTGCAACGGCTGTGTGCTGCTTTTCCAAGCAGCAAGAGCACTGAGAAGTGAAAGCGATTGTGAAGGAGCTCTTTGGCTGCTCGTGTGCTCTTCGCTGCACTGCGCCGCTCGCAAGCGGCTTCGTTCTTCGGCGTCTGCCGTCCGGAGAGAGCTGAACTGCAGCGGTCAGTTTCAGCTCTGCCCAACAGCGCGCTCTCAGTTCTGCGGACAAGCACGCCCTGTTGCCTTGGCTCCGAGTGCAAAGTCCCTAGCGAGCACTCACTCAGTGCAATGCACCCAGAAAGACGCTCTCGCTCGTCTTTCAAGGAGCGATTCCTAACAGCAGAAGCAGCAGAGGCACAAACTGGATGACGAGAAGGGACAATGTAGAACACGTCTCTGTCCTGGCACATTGTCGTGTGCGATACGTCCCTCCGGGTCTTCGGTCCTTGCGAAGCTCTATGTACTGCGAGCGCTGCTACTTGAAGCTGAGACGGACCGCGGAGCTTGCGGCGAATTCGGAGAGCGCTAAGCACGAAGTCAAGAAGCGAGACGTGTCCCTGCAACGCGGTGCTAAGAGCAGCTTCCTCGCGGCGGGGGCGAGCTCCGGCCACGAGACATTCTCGTCCTAGCAACGGATCTCTGTGAAGGGCGTAGGCGAAAAGCTTTCGATTTCCATTCGAACTGCGAGAAAGGCAGACTGTTACACGGAGCTCTGAGAACAAAGGTGCACGCCCTAGGCGGGCTTGGGCAGAAGCAGCGTTCTCGAGCGCTTGGCTGCCGGCACACTGCTGGGTATGTGGCGCCCCTGCGGCGGCTTCTGGCCGCCGGCAAGTGAAAGCGGAGTCAGGCGTGGGCGAGGGCGGTGAACGAAGTGGCTAAGTGCCGTGCTTGTGTGCACCACGTTAGAGGCTACTAGGAGAGGAAGGTGGTTGACTCTCGCTTGCCTTCCCAAGTGCCCTTAGCAGTCGGAAGGAGCAAGCTGAAGCACTGCTGCTTGTGCTGCTCCTTGGTTCCCTTGCAGCCCGCTCTGAAAGCATTGGCAGTCGCTTCTAGGCGCCGAGTTGCACACACACAGCACCACGCTAAGTGCCGCGGAGAAGGCAAATCCAGAGTGCAGCGAGGAGCTGGACGTGGCTTACGTGCAGTAAGGAGAAGGTGAACCTAAGCACAGCCTCTTCAATCTGGCCGCCTCTGCTCTGGTAGCAACTTTTGCAAGTCAGCAAAGGGAGACGCGAGTATGTAGAACGGAGGGCAGCGAGACGCCGTGTGTTATGCGCCCTTTCAGGGCTGCTGACAAGGGGCTACTTTAAGAACGCCTTCTTCGTCCTCGCGTCCTTCTCGCTTCGCTCTAGCTGCAAGGAGTACAGCACAGCGAAGGAGTGAGGACGGGCACTGCCCCAGCTTTTGCCCTGGCGTGCAACGGCTGTGTGCTGCTTTTCCAAGCAGCAAGAGCACTGAGAAGTGAAAGCGATTGTGAAGGAGCTCTTTGGCTGCTCGTGTGCTCTTCGCTGCACTGCGCCGCTCGCAAGCGGCTTCGTTCTTCGGCGTCTGCCGTCCGGAGAGAGCTGAACTGCAGCGGTCAGTTTCAGCTCTGCCCAACAGCGCGCTCTCAGTTCTGCGGACAAGCACGCCCTGTTGCCTTGGCTCCGAGTGCAAAGTCCCTAGCGAGCACTCACTCAGTGCAATGCACCCAGAAAGACGCTCTCGCTCGTCTTTCAAGGAGCGATTCCTAACAGCAGAAGCAGCAGAGGCACAAACTGGATGACGAGAAGGGACAATGTAGAACACGTCTCTGTCCTGGCACATTGTCGTGTGCGATACGTCCCTCCGGGTCTTCGGTCCTTGCGAAGCTCTATGTACTGCGAGCGCTGCTACTTGAAGCTGAGACGGACCGCGGAGCTTGCGGCGAATTCGGAGAGCGCTAAGCACGAAGTCAAGAAGCGAGACGTGTCCCTGCAACGCGGTGCTAAGAGCAGCTTCCTCGCGGCGGGGGCGAGCTCCGGCCACGAGACATTCTCGTCCTAGCAACGGATCTCTGTGAAGGGCGTAGGCGAAAAGCTTTCGATTTCCATTCGAACTGCGAGAAAGGCAGACTGTTACACGGAGCTCTGAGAACAAAGGTGCACGCCCTAGGCGGGCTTGGGCAGAAGCAGCGTTCTCGAGCTCTTGGCTGCCGGCACACTGCTGGGTATGTGGCGCCCCTGCGGCGGCTTCTGGCCGCCGGCAAGTGAAAGCGGAGCCAGGCGTGGGCGAGGGCGGTGAACGAAGCGGCTAAGTGCCGTGCTTGTGTGCACCACGTTAGAGGCTACTAGGAGAGGAAGGTGGTTGACTCTCGCTTGCCTTCCCAAGTGCCCTTAGCAGTCGGAAGGAGCAAGCTGAAGCACTGCTGCTTGTGCTGCTCCTTGGTTCCCTTGCAGCCCGCTCTGAAAGCATTGGCAGTCGCTTCTAGGCGCCGAGTTGCACACACACAGCACCACGCTAAGTGCCGCGGAGAAGGCAAATCCAGAGTGCAGCGAGGAGCTGGACGTGGCTTACGTGCAGTAAGGAGAAGGTGAACCTAAGCACAGCCTCTTCAATCTGGCCGCCTCTGCTCTGGTAGCAACTTTTGCAAGTCAGCAAAGGGAGACGCGAGTATGTAGAACGGAGGGCAGCGAGACGCCGTGTGTTATGCGCCCTTTCAGGGCTGCTGACAAGGGGCTACTTTAAGAACGCCTTCTTCGTCCTCGCGTCCTTCTCGCTTCGCTCTAGCTGCAAGGAGTACAGCACAGCGAAGGAGTGAGGACGGGCACTGCCCCAGCTTTCGCCCTGGCGTGCAACGGCTGTGTGCTGCTTTTCCAAGCAGCAAGAGCACTGAGAAGTGAAAGCGATTGTGAAGGAGCTCTTTGGCTGCTCGTGTGCTCTTCGCTGCACTGCGCCGCTCGCAAGCGGCTTCGTTCTTCGGCGTCTGCCGTCCGGAGAGAGCTGAACTGCAGCGGTCAGTTTCAGCTCTGCCCAACAGCGCGCTCTCAGTTCTGCGGACAAGCACGCCCTGTTGCCTTGGCTCCGAGTGCAAAGTCCCTAGCGAGCACTCACTCAGTGCAATGCACCCAGAAAGACGCTCTCGCTCGTCTTTCAAGGAGCGATTCCTAACAGCAGAAGCAGCAGAGGCACAAACTGGATGACGAGAAGGGACAATGTAGAACACGTCTCTGTCCTGGCACATTGTCGTGTGCGATACGTCCCTCCGGGTCTTCGGTCCTTGCGAAGCTCTATGTACTGCGAGCGCTGCTACTTGAAGCTGAGACGGACCGCGGAGCTTGCGGCGAATTCGGAGAGCGCTAAGCACGAAGTCAAGAAGCGAGACGTGTCCCTGCAACGCGGTGCTAAGAGCAGCTTCCTCGCGGCGGGGGCGAGCTCCGGCCACGAGACATTCTCGTCCTAGCAACGGATCTCTGTGAAGGGCGTAGGCGAAAAGCTTTCGATTTCCATTCGAACTGCGAGAAAGGCAGACTGTTACACGGAGCTCTGAGAACAAAGGTGCACGCCCTAGGCGGGCTTGGGCAGAAGCAGCGTTCTCGAGCGCTTGGCTGCCGGCACACTGCTGGGTATGTGGCGCCCCTGCGGCGGCTTCTGGCCGCCGGCAAGTGAAAGCGGAGCCAGGCGTGGGCGAGGGCGGTGAACGAAGCGGCTAAGTGCCGTGCTTGTGTGCACCACGTTAGAGGCTACTAGGAGAGGAAGGTGGTTGACTCTCGCTTGCCTTCCCAAGTGCCCTTAGCAGTCGGAAGGAGCAAGCTGAAGCACTGCTGCTTGTGCTGCTCCTTGGTTCCCTTGCAGCCCGCTCTGAAAGCATTGGCAGTCGCTTCTAGGCGCCGAGTTGCACACACACAGCACCACGCTAAGTGCCGCGGAGAAGGGAAATCCAGAGTGCAGCGAGGAGCTGGACGTGGCTTACGTGCAGTAAGGAGAAGGTGAACCTAAGCACAGCCTCTTCAATCTGGCCGCCTCTGCTCTGGTAGCAACTTTTGCAAGTCAGCAAAGGGAGACGCGAGTATGTAGAACGGAGGGCAGCGAGACGCCGTGTGTTATGCGCCCTTTCAGGGCTGCTGACAAGGGGCTACTTTAAGAACGCCTTCTTCGTCCTCGCGTCCTTCTCGCTTCGCTCTAGCTGCAAGGAGTACAGCACAGCGAAGGAGTGAGGACGGGCACTGCCCCAGCTTTCGCCCTGGCGTGCAACGGCTGTGTGCTGCTTTTCCAAGCAGCAAGAGCACTGAGAAGTGAAAGCGATTGTGAAGGAGCTCTTTGGCTGCTCGTGTGCTCTTCGCTGCACTGCGCCGCTCGCAAGCGGCTTCGTTCTTCGGCGTCTGCCGTCCGGAGAGAGCTGAACTGCAGCGGTCAGTTTCAGCTCTGCCCAACAGCGCGCTCTCAGTTCTGCGGACAAGCACGCCCTGTTGCCTTGGCTCCGAGTGCAAAGTCCCTAGCGAGCACTCACTCAGTGCAATGCACCCAGAAAGACGCTCTCGCTCGTCTTTCAAGGAGCGATTCCTAACAGCAGAAGCAGCAGAGGCACAAACTGGATGACGAGAAGGGACAATGTAGAACACGTCTCTGTCCTGGCACATTGTCGTGTGCGATACGTCCCTCCGGGTCTTCGGTCCTTGCGAAGCTCTATGTACTGCGAGCGCTGCTACTTGAAGCTGAGACGGACCGCGGAGCTTGCGGCGAATTCGGAGAGCGCTAAGCACGAAGTCAAGAAGCGAGACGTGTCCCTGCAACGCGGTGCTAAGAGCAGCTTCCTCGCGGCGGGGGCGAGCTCCGGCCACGAGACATTCTCGTCCTAGCAACGGATCTCTGTGAAGGGCGTAGGCGAAAAGCTTTCGATTTCCATTCGAACTGCGAGAAAGGCAGACTGTTACACGGAGCTCTGAGAACAAAGGTGCACGCCCTAGGCGGGCTTGGGCAGAAGCAGCGTTCTCGAGCTCTTGGCTGCCGGCACACTGCTGGGTATGTGGCGCCCCTGCGGCGGCTTCTGGCCGCCGGCAAGTGAAAGCGGAGCCAGGCGTGGGCGAGGGCGGTGAACGAAGCGGCTAAGTGCCGTGCTTGTGTGCACCACGTTAGAGGCTACTAGGAGAGGAAGGTGGTTGACTCTCGCTTGCCTTCCCAAGTGCCCTTAGCAGTCGGAAGGAGCAAGCTGAAGCACTGCTGCTTGTGCTGCTCCTTGGTTCCCTTGCAGCCCGCTCTGAAAGCATTGGCAGTCGCTTCTAGGCGCCGAGTTGCACACACACAGCACCACGCTAAGTGCCGCGGAGAAGGGAAATCCAGAGTGCAGCGAGGAGCTGGACGTGGCTTACGTGCAGTAAGGAGAAGGTGAACCTAAGCACAGCCTCTTCAATCTGGCCGCCTCTGCTCTGGTAGCAACTTTTGCAAGTCAGCAAAGGGAGACGCGAGTATGTAGAACGGAGGGCAGCGAGACGCCGTGTGTTATGCGCCCTTTCAGGGCTGCTGACAAGGGGCTACTTTAAGAACGCCTTCTTCGTCCTCGCGTCCTTCTCGCTTCGCTCTAGCTGCAAGGAGTACAGCACAGCGAAGGAGTGAGGACGGGCACTGCCCCAGCTTTTGCCCTGGCGTGCAACGGCTGTGTGCTGCTTTTCCAAGCAGCAAGAGCACTGAGAAGTGAAAGCGATTGTGAAGGAGCTCTTTGGCTGCTCGTGTGCTCTTCGCTGCACTGCGCCGCTCGCAAGCGGCTTCGTTCTTCGGCGTCTGCCGTCCGGAGAGAGCTGAACTGCAGCGGTCAGTTTCAGCTCTGCCCAACAGCGCGCTCTCAGTTCTGCGGACAAGCACGCCCTGTTGCCTTGGCTCCGAGTGCAAAGTCCCTAGCGAGCACTCACTCAGTGCAATGCACCCAGAAAGACGCTCTCGCTCGTCTTTCAAGGAGCGATTCCTAACAGCAGAAGCAGCAGAGGCACAAACTGGATGACGAGAAGGGACAATGTAGAACACGTCTCTGTCCTGGCACATTGTCGTGTGCGATACGTCCCTCCGGGTCTTCGGTCCTTGCGAAGCTCTATGTACTGCGAGCGCTGCTACTTGAAGCTGAGACGGACCGCGGAGCTTGCGGCGAATTCGGAGAGCGCTAAGCACGAAGTCAAGAAGCGAGACGTGTCCCTGCAACGCGGTGCTAAGAGCAGCTTCCTCGCGGCGGGGGCGAGCTCCGGCCACGAGACATTCTCGTCCTAGCAACGGATCTCTGTGAAGGGCGTAGGCGAAAAGCTTTCGATTTCCATTCGAACTGCGAGAAAGGCAGACTGTTACACGGAGCTCTGAGAACAAAGGTGCACGCCCTAGGCGGGCTTGGGCAGAAGCAGCGTTCTCGAGCTCTTGGCTGCCGGCACACTGCTGGGTATGTGGCGCCCCTGCGGCGGCTTCTGGCCGCCGGCAAGTGAAAGCGGAGCCAGGCGTGGGCGAGGGCGGTGAACGAAGCGGCTAAGTGCCGTGCTTGTGTGCACCACGTTAGAGGCTACTAGGAGAGGAAGGTGGTTGACTCTCGCTTGCCTTCCCAAGTGCCCTTAGCAGTCGGAAGGAGCAAGCTGAAGCACTGCTGCTTGTGCTGCTCCTTGGTTCCCTTGCAGCCCGCTCTGAAAGCATTGGCAGTCGCTTCTAGGCGCCGAGTTGCACACACACAGCACCACGCTAAGTGCCGCGGAGAAGGCAAATCCAGAGTGCAGCGAGGAGCTGGACGTGGCTTACGTGCAGTAAGGAGAAGGTGAACCTAAGCACAGCCTCTTCAATCTGGCCGCCTCTGCTCTGGTAGCAACTTTTGCAAGTCAGCAAAGGGAGACGCGAGTATGTAGAACGGAGGGCAGCGAGACGCCGTGTGTTATGCGCCCTTTCAGGGCTGCTGACAAGGGGCTACTTTAAGAACGCCTTCTTCGTCCTCGCGTCCTTCTCGCTTCGCTCTAGCTGCAAGGAGTACAGCACAGCGAAGGAGTGAGGACGGGCACTGCCCCAGCTTTCGCCCTGGCGTGCAACGGCTGTGTGCTGCTTTTCCAAGCAGCAAGAGCACTGAGAAGTGAAAGCGATTGTGAAGGAGCTCTTTGGCTGCTCGTGTGCTCTTCGCTGCACTGCGCCGCTCGCAAGCGGCTTCGTTCTTCGGCGTCTGCCGTCCGGAGAGAGCTGAACTGCAGCGGTCAGTTTCAGCTCTGCCCAACAGCGCGCTCTCAGTTCTGCGGACAAGCACGCCCTGTTGCCTTGGCTCCGAGTGCAAAGTCCCTAGCGAGCACTCACTCAGTGCAATGCACCCAGAAAGACGCTCTCGCTCGTCTTTCAAGGAGCGATTCCTAACAGCAGAAGCAGCAGAGGCACAAACTGGATGGCGAGAAGGGACAATGTAGAACACGTCTCTGTCCTGGCACATTGTCGTGTGCGATACGTCCCTCCGGGTCTTCGGTCCTTGCGAAGCTCTATGTACTGCGAGCGCTGCTACTTGAAGCTGAGACGGACCGCGGAGCTAGCGGCGAATTCGGAAAGCGCTAAGCACGAAGTCAAGAAGCGAGACGTGTCCCTGCAACGCGGTGCTAAGAGCAGCTTCCTCGCGGCGGGGGCGAGCTCCGGCCACGAGACATTCTCGTCCTAGCAACGGATCTCTGTGAAGGGCGTAGGCGAAAAGCTTTCGATTTCCATTCGAACTGCGAGAAAGGCAGACTGTTACACGGAGCTCTGAGAACAAAGGTGCACGCCCTAGGCGGGCTTGGGCAGAAGCAGCGTTCTCGAGCGCTTGGCTGCCGGCACACTGCTGGGTATGTGGCGCCCCTGCGGCGGCTTCTGGCCGCCGGCAAGTGAAAGCGGAGCCAGGCGTGGGCGAGGGCGGTGAACGAAGCGGCTAAGTGCCGTGCTTGTGTGCACCACGTTAGAGGCTACTAGGAGAGGAAGGTGGTTGACTCTCGCTTGCCTTCCCAAGTGCCCTTAGCAGTCGGAAGGAGCAAGCTGAAGCACTGCTGCTTGTGCTGCTCCTTGGTTCCCTTGCAGCCCGCTCTGAAAGCATTGGCAGTCGCTTCTAGGCGCCGAGTTGCACACACACAGCACCACGCTAAGTGCCGCGGAGAAGGCAAATCCAGAGTGCAGCGAGGAGCTGGACGTGGCTTACGTGCAGTAAGGAGAAGGTGAACCTAAGCACAGCCTCTTCAATCTGGCCGCCTCTGCTCTGGTAGCAACTTTTGCAAGTCAGCAAAGGGAGACGCGAGTATGTAGAACGAAGGGCAGCGAGACGCCGTGTGTTATGCGCCCTTTCAGGGTTGCTGACAAGGGGCTACTTTAAGAACGCCTTCTTCGTCCTCGCGTCCTTCTCGCTTCGCTCTAGCTGCAAGGAGTACAGCACAGCGAAGGAGTGAGGACGGGCACTGCCCCAGCTTTCGCCCTGGCGTGCAACGGCTGTGTGCTGCTTTTCCAAGCAGCAAGAGCACTGAGAAGTGAAAGCGATTGTGAAGGAGCTCTTTGGCTGCTCGTGTGCTCTTCGCTGCACTGCGCCGCTCGCAAGCGGCTTCGTTCTTCGGCGTCTGCCGTCCGGAGAGAGCTGAACTGCAGCGGTCAGTTTCAGCTCTGCCCAACAGCGCGCTCTCAGTTCTGCGGACAAGCACGCCCTGTTGCCTTGGCTCCGAGTGCAAAGTCCCTAGCGAGCACTCACTCAGTGCAATGCACCCAGAAAGACGCTCTCGCTCGTCTTTCAAGGAGCGATTCCTAACAGCAGAAGCAGCAGAGGCACAAACTGGATGACGAGAAGGGACAATGTAGAACACGTCTCTGTCCTGGCACATTGTCGTGTGCGATACGTCCCTCCGGGTCTTCGGTCCTTGCGAAGCTCTATGTACTGCGAGCGCAGCTACTTGAAGCTGAGACGGACCGCGGAGCTAGCGGCGAATTCGGAGAGCGCTAAGCACGAAGTCAAGAAGCGAGACGTGTCCCTGCAACGCGGTGCTAAGAGCAGCTTCCTCGCGGCGGGGGCGAGCTCCGGCCACAAGACATTCTCGTCCTAGCAACGGATCTCTGTGAAGGGCGTAGGCGAAAAGCTTTCGATTTCCATTCGAACTGCGAGAAAGGCAGACTGTTACACGGAGCTCTGAGAACAAAGGTGCACGCCCTAGGCGGGCTTGGGCAGAAGCAGCGTTCTCGAGCTCTTGGCTGCCGGCACACTGCTGGGTATGTGGCGCCCCTGCGGCGGCTTCTGGCCGCCGGCAAGTGAAAGCGGAGCCAGGCGTGGGCGAGGGCGGTGAACGAAGCGGCTAAGTGCCGTGCTTGTGTGCACCACGTTAGAGGCTACTAGGAGAGGAAGGTGGTTGACTCTCGCTTGCCTTCCCAAGTGCCCTTAGCAGTCGGAAGGAGCAAGCTGAAGCACTGCTGCTTGTGCTGCTCCTTGGTTCCCTTGCAGCCCGCTCTGAAAGCATTGGCAGTCGCTTCTAGGCGCCGAGTTGCACACACACAGCACCACGCTAAGTGCCGCGGAGAAGGGAAATCCAGAGTGCAGCGAGGAGCTGGACGTGGCTTACGTGCAGTAAGGAGAAGGTGAACCTAAGCACAGCCTCTTCAATCTGGCCGCCTCTGCTCTGGTAGCAACTTTTGCAAGTCAGCAAAGGGAGACGCGAGTATGTAGAACGGAGGGCAGCGAGACGCCGTGTGTTATGCGCCCTTTCAGGGCTGCTGACAAGGGGCTACTTTAAGAACGCCTTCTTCGTCCTCGCGTCCTTCTCGCTTCGCTCTAGCTGCAAGGAGTACAGCACAGCGAAGGAGTGAGGACGGGCACTGCCCCAGCTTTTGCCCTGGCGTGCAACGGCTGTGTGCTGCTTTTCCAAGCAGCAAGAGCACTGAGAAGTGAAAGCGATTGTGAAGGAGCTCTTTGGCTGCTCGTGTGCTCTTCGCTGCACTGCGCCGCTCGCAAGCGGCTTCGTTCTTCGGCGTCTGCCGTCCGGAGAGAGCTGAACTGCAGCGGTCAGTTTCAGCTCTGCCCAACAGCGCGCTCTCAGTTCTGCGGACAAGCACGCCCTGTTGCCTTGGCTCCGAGTGCAAAGTCCCTAGCGAGCACTCACTCAGTGCAATGCACCCAGAAAGACGCTCTCGCTCGTCTTTCAAGGAGCGATTCCTAACAGCAGAAGCAGCAGAGGCACAAACTGGATGACGAGAAGGGACAATGTAGAACACGTCTCTGTCCTGGCACATTGTCGTGTGCGATACGTCCCTCCGGGTCTTCGGTCCTTGCGAAGCTCTATGTACTGCGAGCGCAGCTACTTGAAGCTGAGACGGACCGCGGAGCTTGCGGCGAATTCGGAGAGCGCTAAGCACGAAGTCAAGAAGCGAGACGTGTCCCTGCAACGCGGTGCTAAGAGCAGCTTCCTCGCGGCGGGGGCGAGCTCCGGCCACGAGACATTCTCGTCCTAGCAACGGATCTCTGTGAAGGGCGTAGGCGAAAAGCTTTCGATTTCCATTCGAACTGCGAGAAAGGCAGACTGTTACACGGAGCTCTGAGAACAAAGGTGCACGCCCTAGGCGGGCTTGGGCAGAAGCAGCGTTCTCGAGCGCTTGGCTGCCGGCACACTGCTGGGTATGTGGCGCCCCTGCGGCGGCTTCTGGCCGCCGGCAAGTGAAAGCGGAGCCAGGCGTGGGCGAGGGCGGTGAACGAAGCGGCTAAGTGCCGTGCTTGTGTGCACCACGTTAGAGGCTACTAGGAGAGGAAGGTGGTTGACTCTCGCTTGCCTTCCCAAGTGCCCTTAGCAGTCGGAAGGAGCAAGCTGAAGCACTGCTGCTTGTGCTGCTCCTTGGTTCCCTTGCAGCCCGCTCTGAAAGCATTGGCAGTCGCTTCTAGGCGCCGAGTTGCACACACACAGCACCACGCTAAGTGCCGCGGAGAAGGCAAATCCAGAGTGCAGCGAGGAGCTGGACGTGGCTTACGTGCAGTAAGGAGAAGGTGAACCTAAGCACAGCCTCTTCAATCTGGCCGCCTCTGCTCTGGTAGCAACTTTTGCAAGTCAGCAAAGGGAGACGCGAGTATGTAGAACGGAGGGCAGCGAGACGCCGTGTGTTATGCGCCCTTTCAGGGCTGCTGACAAGGGGCTACTTTAAGAACGCCTTCTTCGTCCTCGCGTCCTTCTCGCTTCGCTCTAGCTGCAAGGAGTACAGCACAGCGAAGGAGTGAGGACGGGCACTGCCCCAGCTTTCGCCCTGGCGTGCAACGGCTGTGTGCTGCTTTTCCAAGCAGCAAGAGCACTGAGAAGTGAAAGCGATTGTGAAGGAGCTCTTTGGCTGCTCGTGTGCTCTTCGCTGCACTGCGCCGCTCGCAAGCGGCTTCGTTCTTCGGCGTCTGCCGTCCGGAGAGAGCTGAACTGCAGCGGTCAGTTTCAGCTCTGCCCAACAGCGCGCTCTCAGTTCTGCGGACAAGCACGCCCTGTTGCCTTGGCTCCGAGTGCAAAGTCCCTAGCGAGCACTCACTCAGTGCAATGCACCCAGAAAGACGCTCTCGCTCGTCTTTCAAGGAGCGATTCCTAACAGCAGAAGCAGCAGAGGCACAAACTGGATGACGAGAAGGGACAATGTAGAACACGTCTCTGTCCTGGCACATTGTCGTGTGCGATACGTCCCTCCGGGTCTTCGGTCCTTGCGAAGCTCTATGTACTGCGAGCGCTGCTACTTGAAGCTGAGACGGACCGCGGAGCTAGCGGCGAATTCGGAGAGCGTTAAGCACGAAGTCAAGAAGCGAGACGTGTCCCTGCAACGCGGTGCTAAGAGCAGCTTCCTCGCGGCGGGGGCGAGCTCCGGCCACGAGACATTCTCGTCCTAGCAACGGATCTCTGTGAAGGGCGTAGGCGAAAAGCTTTCGATTTCCATTCGAACTGCGAGAAAGGCAGACTGTTACACGGAGCTCTGAGAACAAAGGTGCACGCCCTAGGCGGGCTTGGGCAGAAGCAGCGTTCTCGAGCTCTTGGCTGCCGGCACACTGCTGGGTATGTGGCGCCCCTGCGGCGGCTTCTGGCCGCCGGCAAGTGAAAGCGGAGCCAGGCGTGGGCGAGGGCGGTGAACGAAGCGGCTAAGTGCCGTGCTTGTGTGCACCACGTTAGAGGCTACTAGGAGAGGAAGGTGGTTGACTCTCGCTTGCCTTCCCAAGTGCCCTTAGCAGTCGGAAGGAGCAAGCTGAAGCACTGCTGCTTGTGCTGCTCCTTGGTTCCCTTGCAGCCCGCTCTGAAAGCATTGGCAGTCGCTTCTAGGCGCCGAGTTGCACACACACAGCACCACGCTAAGTGCCGCGGAGAAGGCAAATCCAGAGTGCAGCGAGGAGCTGGACGTGGCTTACGTGCAGTAAGGAGAAGGTGAACCTAAGCACAGCCTCTTCAATCTGGCCGCCTCTGCTCTGGTAGCAACTTTTGCAAGTCAGCAAAGGGAGACGCGAGTATGTAGAACGGAGGGCAGCGAGACGCCGTGTGTTATGCGCCCTTTCAGGGCTGCTGACAAGGGGCTACTTTAAGAACGCCTTCTTCGTCCTCGCGTCCTTCTCGCTTCGCTCTAGCTGCAAGGAGTACAGCACAGCGAAGGAGTGAGGACGGGCACTGCCCCAGCTTTTGCCCTGGCGTGCAACGGCTGTGTGCTGCTTTTCCAAGCAGCAAGAGCACTGAGAAGTGAAAGCGATTGTGAAGGAGCTCTTTGGCTGCTCGTGTGCTCTTCGCTGCACTGCGCCGCTCGCAAGCGGCTTCGTTCTTCGGCGTCTGCCGTCCGGAGAGAGCTGAACTGCAGCGGTCAGTTTCAGCTCTGCCCAACAGCGCGCTCTCAGTTCTGCGGACAAGCACGCCCTGTTGCCTTGGCTCCGAGTGCAAAGTCCCTAGCGAGCACTCACTCAGTGCAATGCACCCAGAAAGACGCTCTCGCTCGTCTTTCAAGGAGCGATTCCTAACAGCAGAAGCAGCAGAGGCACAAACTGGATGGCGAGAAGGGACAATGTAGAACACGTCTCTGTCCTGGCACATTGTCGTGTGCGATACGTCCCTCCGGGTCTTCGGTCCTTGCGAAGCTCTATGTACTGCGAGCGCTGCTACTTGAAGCTGAGACGGACCGCGGAGCTAGCGGCGAATTCGGAAAGCGCTAAGCACGAAGTCAAGAAGCGAGACGTGTCCCTGCAACGCGGTGCTAAGAGCAGCTTCCTCGCGGCGGGGGCGAGCTCCGGCCACGAGACATTCTCGTCCTAGCAACGGATCTCTGTGAAGGGCGTAGGCGAAAAGCTTTCGATTTCCATTCGAACTGCGAGAAAGGCAGACTGTTACACGGAGCTCTGAGAACAAAGGTGCACGCCCTAGGCGGGCTTGGGCAGAAGCAGCGTTCTCGAGCGCTTGGCTGCCGGCACACTGCTGGGTATGTGGCGCCCCTGCGGCGGCTTCTGGCCGCCGGCAAGTGAAAGCGGAGCCAGGCGTGGGCGAGGGCGGTGAACGAAGCGGCTAAGTGCCGTGCTTGTGTGCACCACGTTAGAGGCTACTAGGAGAGGAAGGTGGTTGACTCTCGCTTGCCTTCCCAAGTGCCCTTAGCAGTCGGAAGGAGCAAGCTGAAGCACTGCTGCTTGTGCTGCTCCTTGGTTCCCTTGCAGCCCGCTCTGAAAGCATTGGCAGTCGCTTCTAGGCGCCGAGTTGCACACACACAGCACCACGCTAAGTGCCGCGGAGAAGGCAAATCCAGAGTGCAGCGAGGAGCTGGACGTGGCTTACGTGCAGTAAGGAGAAGGTGAACCTAAGCACAGCCTCTTCAATCTGGCCGCCTCTGCTCTGGTAGCAACTTTTGCAAGTCAGCAAAGGGAGACGCGAGTATGTAGAACGAAGGGCAGCGAGACGCCGTGTGTTATGCGCCCTTTCAGGGTTGCTGACAAGGGGCTACTTTAAGAACGCCTTCTTCGTCCTCGCGTCCTTCTCGCTTCGCTCTAGCTGCAAGGAGTACAGCACAGCGAAGGAGTGAGGACGGGCACTGCCCCAGCTTTCGCCCTGGCGTGCAACGGCTGTGTGCTGCTTTTCCAAGCAGCAAGAGCACTGAGAAGTGAAAGCGATTGTGAAGGAGCTCTTTGGCTGCTCGTGTGCTCTTCGCTGCACTGCGCCGCTCGCAAGCGGCTTCGTTCTTCGGCGTCTGCCGTCCGGAGAGAGCTGAACTGCAGCGGTCAGTTTCAGCTCTGCCCAACAGCGCGCTCTCAGTTCTGCGGACAAGCACGCCCTGTTGCCTTGGCTCCGAGTGCAAAGTCCCTAGCGAGCACTCACTCAGTGCAATGCACCCAGAAAGACGCTCTCGCTCGTCTTTCAAGGAGCGATTCCTAACAGCAGAAGCAGCAGAGGCACAAACTGGATGACGAGAAGGGACAATGTAGAACACGTCTCTGTCCTGGCACATTGTCGTGTGCGATACGTCCCTCCGGGTCTTCGGTCCTTGCGAAGCTCTATGTACTGCGAGCGCAGCTACTTGAAGCTGAGACGGACCGCGGAGCTAGCGGCGAATTCGGAGAGCGCTAAGCACGAAGTCAAGAAGCGAGACGTGTCCCTGCAACGCGGTGCTAAGAGCAGCTTCCTCGCGGCGGGGGCGAGCTCCGGCCACAAGACATTCTCGTCCTAGCAACGGATCTCTGTGAAGGGCGTAGGCGAAAAGCTTTCGATTTCCATTCGAACTGCGAGAAAGGCAGACTGTTACACGGAGCTCTGAGAACAAAGGTGCACGCCCTAGGCGGGCTTGGGCAGAAGCAGCGTTCTCGAGCGCTTGGCTGCCGGCACACTGCTGGGTATGTGGCGCCCCTGCGGCGGCTTCTGGCCGCCGGCAAGTGAAAGCGGAGCCAGGCGTGGGCGAGGGCGGTGAACGAAGCGGCTAAGTGCCGTGCTTGTGTGCACCACGTTAGAGGCTACTAGGAGAGGAAGGTGGTTGACTCTCGCTTGCCTTCCCAAGTGCCCTTAGCAGTCGGAAGGAGCAAGCTGAAGCACTGCTGCTTGTGCTGCTCCTTGGTTCCCTTGCAGCCCGCTCTGAAAGCATTGGCAGTCGCTTCTAGGCGCCGAGTTGCACACACACAGCACCACGCTAAGTGCCGCGGAGAAGGCAAATCCAGAGTGCAGCGAGGAGCTGGACGTGGCTTACGTGCAGTAAGGAGAAGGTGAACCTAAGCACAGCCTCTTCAATCTGGCCGCCTCTGCTCTGGTAGCAACTTTTGCAAGTCAGCAAAGGGAGACGCGAGTATGTAGAACGGAGGGCAGCGAGACGCCGTGTGTTATGCGCCCTTTCAGGGCTGCTGACAAGGGGCTACTTTAAGAACGCCTTCTTCGTCCTCGCGTCCTTCTCGCTTCGCTCTAGCTGCAAGGAGTACAGCACAGCGAAGGAGTGAGGACGGGCACTGCCCCAGCTTTTGCCCTGGCGTGCAACGGCTGTGTGCTGCTTTTCCAAGCAGCAAGAGCACTGAGAAGTGAAAGCGATTGTGAAGGAGCTCTTTGGCTGCTCGTGTGCTCTTCGCTGCACTGCGCCGCTCGCAAGCGGCTTCGTTCTTCGGCGTCTGCCGTCCGGAGAGAGCTGAACTGCAGCGGTCAGTTTCAGCTCTGCCCAACAGCGCGCTCTCAGTTCTGCGGACAAGCACGCCCTGTTGCCTTGGCTCCGAGTGCAAAGTCCCTAGCGAGCACTCACTCAGTGCAATGCACCCAGAAAGACGCTCTCGCTCGTCTTTCAAGGAGCGATTCCTAACAGCAGAAGCAGCAGAGGCACAAACTGGATGACGAGAAGGGACAATGTAGAACACGTCTCTGTCCTGGCACATTGTCGTGTGCGATACGTCCCTCCGGGTCTTCGGTCCTTGCGAAGCTCTATGTACTGCGAGCGCTGCTACTTGAAGCTGAGACGGACCGCGGAGCTTGCGGCGAATTCGGAGAGCGCTAAGCACGAAGTCAAGAAGCGAGACGTGTCCCTGCAACGCGGTGCTAAGAGCAGCTTCCTCGCGGCGGGGGCGAGCTCCGGCCACGAGACATTCTCGTCCTAGCAACGGATCTCTGTGAAGGGCGTAGGCGAAAAGCTTTCGATTTCCATTCGAACTGCGAGAAAGGCAGACTGTTACACGGAGCTCTGAGAACAAAGGTGCACGCCCTAGGCGGGCTTGGGCAGAAGCAGCGTTCTCGAGCGCTTGGCTGCCGGCACACTGCTGGGTATGTGGCGCCCCTGCGGCGGCTTCTGGCCGCCGGCAAGTGAAAGCGGAGCCAGGCGTGGGCGAGGGCGGTGAACGAAGCGGCTAAGTGCCGTGCTTGTGTGCACCACGTTAGAGGCTACTAGGAGAGGAAGGTGGTTGACTCTCGCTTGCCTTCCCAAGTGCCCTTAGCAGTCGGAAGGAGCAAGCTGAAGCACTGCTGCTTGTGCTGCTCCTTGGTTCCCTTGCAGCCCGCTCTGAAAGCATTGGCAGTCGCTTCTAGGCGCCGAGTTGCACACACACAGCACCACGCTAAGTGCCGCGGAGAAGGGAAATCCAGAGTGCAGCGAGGAGCTGGACGTGGCTTACGTGCAGTAAGGAGAAGGTGAACCTAAGCACAGCCTCTTCAATCTGGCCGCCTCTGCTCTGGTAGCAACTTTTGCAAGTCAGCAAAGGGAGACGCGAGTATGTAGAACGGAGGGCAGCGAGACGCCGTGTGTTATGCGCCCTTTCAGGGCTGCTGACAAGGGGCTACTTTAAGAACGCCTTCTTCGTCCTCGCGTCCTTCTCGCTTCGCTCTAGCTGCAAGGAGTACAGCACAGCGAAGGAGTGAGGACGGGCACTGCCCCAGCTTTCGCCCTGGCGTGCAACGGCTGTGTGCTGCTTTTCCAAGCAGCAAGAGCACTGAGAAGTGAAAGCGATTGTGAAGGAGCTCTTTGGCTGCTCGTGTGCTCTTCGCTGCACTGCGCCGCTCGCAAGCGGCTTCGTTCTTCGGCGTCTGCCGTCCGGAGAGAGCTGAACTGCAGCGGTCAGTTTCAGCTCTGCCCAACAGCGCGCTCTCAGTTCTGCGGACAAGCACGCCCTGTTGCCTTGGCTCCGAGTGCAAAGTCCCTAGCGAGCACTCACTCAGTGCAATGCACCCAGAAAGACGCTCTCGCTCGTCTTTCAAGGAGCGATTCCTAACAGCAGAAGCAGCAGAGGCACAAACTGGATGACGAGAAGGGACAATGTAGAACACGTCTCTGTCCTGGCACATTGTCGTGTGCGATACGTCCCTCCGGGTCTTCGGTCCTTGCGAAGCTCTATGTACTGCGAGCGCTGCTACTTGAAGCTGAGACGGACCGCGGAGCTTGCGGCGAATTCGGAGAGCGCTAAGCACGAAGTCAAGAAGCGAGACGTGTCCCTGCAACGCGGTGCTAAGAGCAGCTTCCTCGCGGCGGGGGCGAGCTCCGGCCACGAGACATTCTCGTCCTAGCAACGGATCTCTGTGAAGGGCGTAGGCGAAAAGCTTTCGATTTCCATTCGAACTGCGAGAAAGGCAGACTGTTACACGGAGCTCTGAGAACAAAGGTGCACGCCCTAGGCGGGCTTGGGCAGAAGCAGCGTTCTCGAGCGCTTGGCTGCCGGCACACTGCTGGGTATGTGGCGCCCCTGCGGCGGCTTCTGGCCGCCGGCAAGTGAAAGCGGAGCCAGGCGTGGGCGAGGGCGGTGAA
This sequence comes from Sturnus vulgaris, assembly GCF_052056855.1. NCBI lineage: Eukaryota > Metazoa > Chordata > Aves > Passeriformes > Sturnidae > Sturnus > Sturnus vulgaris. The sequence continues at coordinate 55,493 of NW_028276621.1, forward strand.
CGAAGCGGCTAAGTGCCGTGCTTGTGTGCACCACGTTAGAGGCTACTAGGAGAGGAAGGTGGTTGACTCTCGCTTGCCTTCCCAAGTGCCCTTAGCAGTCGGAAGGAGCAAGCTGAAGCACTGCTGCTTGTGCTGCTCCTTGGTTCCCTTGCAGCCCGCTCTGAAAGCATTGGCAGTCGCTTCTAGGCGCCGAGTTGCACACACACAGCACCACGCTAAGTGCCGCGGAGAAGGGAAATCCAGAGTGCAGCGAGGAGCTGGACGTGGCTTACGTGCAGTAAGGAGAAGGTGAACCTAAGCACAGCCTCTTCAATCTGGCCGCCTCTGCTCTGGTAGCAACTTTTGCAAGTCAGCAAAGGGAGACGCGAGTATGTAGAACGGAGGGCAGCGAGACGCCGTGTGTTATGCGCCCTTTCAGGGCTGCTGACAAGGGGCTACTTTAAGAACGCCTTCTTCGTCCTCGCGTCCTTCTCGCTTCGCTCTAGCTGCAAGGAGTACAGCACAGCGAAGGAGTGAGGACGGGCACTGCCCCAGCTTTCGCCCTGGCGTGCAACGGCTGTGTGCTGCTTTTCCAAGCAGCAAGAGCACTGAGAAGTGAAAGCGATTGTGAAGGAGCTCTTTGGCTGCTCGTGTGCTCTTCGCTGCACTGCGCCGCTCGCAAGCGGCTTCGTTCTTCGGCGTCTGCCGTCCGGAGAGAGCTGAACTGCAGCGGTCAGTTTCAGCTCTGCCCAACAGCGCGCTCTCAGTTCTGCGGACAAGCACGCCCTGTTGCCTTGGCTCCGAGTGCAAAGTCCCTAGCGAGCACTCACTCAGTGCAATGCACCCAGAAAGACGCTCTCGCTCGTCTTTCAAGGAGCGATTCCTAACAGCAGAAGCAGCAGAGGCACAAACTGGATGGCGAGAAGGGACAATGTAGAACACGTCTCTGTCCTGGCACATTGTCGTGTGCGATACGTCCCTCCGGGTCTTCGGTCCTTGCGAAGCTCTATGTACTGCGAGCGCTGCTACTTGAAGCTGAGACGGACCGCGGAGCTAGCGGCGAATTCGGAGAGCGCTAAGCACGAAGTCAAGAAGCGAGACGTGTCCCTGCAACGCGGTGCTAAGAGCAGCTTCCTCGCGGCGGGGGCGAGCTCCGGCCACAAGACATTCTCGTCCTAGCAACGGATCTCTGTGAAGGGCGTAGGCGAAAAGCTTTCGATTTCCATTCGAACTGCGAGAAAGGCAGACTGTTACACGGAGCTCTGAGAACAAAGGTGCACGCCCTAGGCGGGCTTGGGCAGAAGCAGCGTTCTCGAGCGCTTGGCTGCCGGCACACTGCTGGGTATGTGGCGCCCCTGCGGCGGCTTCTGGCCGCCGGCAAGTGAAAGCGGAGCCAGGCGTGGGCGAGGGCGGTGAACGAAGCGGCTAAGTGCCGTGCTTGTGTGCACCACGTTAGAGGCTACTAGGAGAGGAAGGTGGTTGACTCTCGCTTGCCTTCCCAAGTGCCCTTAGCAGTCGGAAGGAGCAAGCTGAAGCACTGCTGCTTGTGCTGCTCCTTGGTTCCCTTGCAGCCCGCTCTGAAAGCATTGGCAGTCGCTTCTAGGCGCCGAGTTGCACACACACAGCACCACGCTAAGTGCCGCGGAGAAGGGAAATCCAGAGTGCAGCGAGGAGCTGGACGTGGCTTACGTGCAGTAAGGAGAAGGTGAACCTAAGCACAGCCTCTTCAATCTGGCCGCCTCTGCTCTGGTAGCAACTTTTGCAAGTCAGCAAAGGGAGACGCGAGTATGTAGAACGGAGGGCAGCGAGACGCCGTGTGTTATGCGCCCTTTCAGGGCTGCTGACAAGGGGCTACTTTAAGAACGCCTTCTTCGTCCTCGCGTCCTTCTCGCTTCGCTCTAGCTGCAAGGAGTACAGCACAGCGAAGGAGTGAGGACGGGCACTGCCCCAGCTTTCGCCCTGGCGTGCAACGGCTGTGTGCTGCTTTTCCAAGCAGCAAGAGCACTGAGAAGTGAAAGCGATTGTGAAGGAGCTCTTTGGCTGCTCGTGTGCTCTTCGCTGCACTGCGCCGCTCGCAAGCGGCTTCGTTCTTCGGCGTCTGCCGTCCGGAGAGAGCTGAACTGCAGCGGTCAGTTTCAGCTCTGCCCAACAGCGCGCTCTCAGTTCTGCGGACAAGCACGCCCTGTTGCCTTGGCTCCGAGTGCAAAGTCCCTAGCGAGCACTCACTCAGTGCAATGCACCCAGAAAGACGCTCTCGCTCGTCTTTCAAGGAGCGATTCCTAACAGCAGAAGCAGCAGAGGCACAAACTGGATGACGAGAAGGGACAATGTAGAACACGTCTCTGTCCTGGCACATTGTCGTGTGCGATACGTCCCTCCGGGTCTTCGGTCCTTGCGAAGCTCTATGTACTGCGAGCGCTGCTACTTGCAGCTGAGACGGACCGCGGAGCTTGCGGCGAATTCGGAGAGCGCTAAGCACGAAGTCAAGAAGCGAGACGTGTCCCTGCAACGCGGTGCTAAGAGCAGCTTCCTCGCGGCGGGGGCGAGCTCCGGCCACAAGACATTCTCGTCCTAGCAACGGATCTCTGTGAAGGGCGTAGGCGAAAAGCTTTCGATTTCCATTCGAACTGCGAGAAAGGCAGACTGTTACACGGAGCTCTGAGAACAAAGGTGCACGCCCTAGGCGGGCTTGGGCAGAAGCAGCGTTCTCGAGCGCTTGGCTGCCGGCACACTGCTGGGTATGTGGCGCCCCTGCGGCGGCTTCTGGCCGCCGGCAAGTGAAAGCGGAGCCAGGCGTGGGCGAGGGCGGTGAACGAAGCGGCTAAGTGCCGTGCTTGTGTGCAACACGTTAGAGGCTACTAGGAGAGGAAGGTGGTTGACTCTCGCTTGCCTTCCCAAGTGCCCTTAGCAGTCGGAAGGAGCAAGCTGAAGCACTGCTGCTTGTGCTGCTCCTTGGTTCCCTTGCAGCCCGCTCTGAAAGCATTGGCAGTCGCTTCTAGGCGCCGAGTTGCACACACACAGCACCACGCTAAGTGCCGCGGAGAAGGGAAATCCAGAGTGCAGCGAGGAGCTGGACGTGGCTTACGTGCAGTAAGGAGAAGGTGAACCTAAGCACAGCCTCTTCAATCTGGCCGCCTCTGCTCTGGTAGCAACTTTTGCAAGTCAGCAAAGGGAGACGCGAGTATGTAGAACGGAGGGCAGCGAGACGCCGTGTGTTATGCGCCCTTTCAGGGCTGCTGACAAGGGGCTACTTTAAGAACGCCTTCTTCGTCCTCGCGTCCTTCTCGCTTCGCTCTAGCTGCAAGGAGTACAGCACAGCGAAGGAGTGAGGACGGGCACTGCCCCAGCTTTTGCCCTGGCGTGCAACGGCTGTGTGCTGCTTTTCCAAGCAGCAAGAGCACTGAGAAGTGAAAGCGATTGTGAAGGAGCTCTTTGGCTGCTCGTGTGCTCTTCGCTGCACTGCGCCGCTCGCAAGCGGCTTCGTTCTTCGGCGTCTGCCGTCCGGAGAGAGCTGAACTGCAGCGGTCAGTTTCAGCTCTGCCCAACAGCGCGCTCTCAGTTCTGCGGACAAGCACGCCCTGTTGCCTTGGCTCCGAGTGCAAAGTCCCTAGCGAGCACTCACTCAGTGCAATGCACCCAGAAAGACGCTCTCGCTCGTCTTTCAAGGAGCGATTCCTAACAGCAGAAGCAGCAGAGGCACAAACTGGATGACGAGAAGGGACAATGTAGAACACGTCTCTGTCCTGGCACATTGTCGTGTGCGATACGTCCCTCCGGGTCTTCGGTCCTTGCGAAGCTCTATGTACTGCGAGCGCTGCTACTTGAAGCTGAGACGGACCGCGGAGCTTGCGGCGAATTCGGAGAGCGCTAAGCACGAAGTCAAGAAGCGAGACGTGTCCCTGCAACGCGGTGCTAAGAGCAGCTTCCTCGCGGCGGGGGCGAGCTCCGGCCACAAGACATTCTCGTCCTAGCAACGGATCTCTGTGAAGGGCGTAGGCGAAAAGCTTTCGATTTCCATTCGAACTGCGAGAAAGGCAGACTGTTACACGGAGCTCTGAGAACAAAGGTGCACGCCCTAGGCGGGCTTGGGCAGAAGCAGCGTTCTCGAGCGCTTGGCTGCCGGCACACTGCTGGGTATGTGGCGCCCCTGCGGCGGCTTCTGGCCGCCGGCAAGTGAAAGCGGAGCCAGGCGTGGGCGAGGGCGGTGAACGAAGCGGCTAAGTGCCGTGCTTGTGTGCACCACGTTAGAGGCTACTAGGAGAGGAAGGTGGTTGACTCTCGCTTGCCTTCCCAAGTGCCCTTAGCAGTCGGAAGGAGCAAGCTGAAGCACTGCTGCTTGTGCTGCTCCTTGGTTCCCTTGCAGCCCGCTCTGAAAGCATTGGCAGTCGCTTCTAGGCGCCGAGTTGCACACACACAGCACCACGCTAAGTGCCGCGGAGAAGGGAAATCCAGAGTGCAGCGAGGAGCTGGACGTGGCTTACGTGCAGTAAGGAGAAGGTGAACCTAAGCACAGCCTCTTCAATCTGGCCGCCTCTGCTCTGGTAGCAACTTTTGCAAGTCAGCAAAGGGAGACGCGAGTATGTAGAACGGAGGGCAGCGAGACGCCGTGTGTTATGCGCCCTTTCAGGGCTGCTGACAAGGGGCTACTTTAAGAACGCCTTCTTCGTCCTCGCGTCCTTCTCGCTTCGCTCTAGCTGCAAGGAGTACAGCACAGCGAAGGAGTGAGGACGGGCACTGCCCCAGCTTTCGCCCTGGCGTGCAACGGCTGTGTGCTGCTTTTCCAAGCAGCAAGAGCACTGAGAAGTGAAAGCGATTGTGAAGGAGCTCTTTGGCTGCTCGTGTGCTCTTCGCTGCACTGCGCCGCTCGCAAGCGGCTTCGTTCTTCGGCGTCTGCCGTCCGGAGAGAGCTGAACTGCAGCGGTCAGTTTCAGCTCTGCCCAACAGCGCGCTCTCAGTTCTGCGGACAAGCACGCCCTGTTGCCTTGGCTCCGAGTGCAAAGTCCCTAGCGAGCACTCACTCAGTGCAATGCACCCAGAAAGACGCTCTCGCTCGTCTTTCAAGGAGCGATTCCTAACAGCAGAAGCAGCAGAGGCACAAACTGGATGGCGAGAAGGGACAATGTAGAACACGTCTCTGTCCTGGCACATTGTCGTGTGCGATACGTCCCTCCGGGTCTTCGGTCCTTGCGAAGCTCTATGTACTGCGAGCGCTGCTACTTGAAGCTGAGACGGACCGCGGAGCTAGCGGCGAATTCGGAAAGCGCTAAGCACGAAGTCAAGAAGCGAGACGTGTCCCTGCAACGCGGTGCTAAGAGCAGCTTCCTCGCGGCGGGGGCGAGCTCCGGCCACGAGACATTCTCGTCCTAGCAACGGATCTCTGTGAAGGGCGTAGGCGAAAAGCTTTCGATTTCCATTCGAACTGCGAGAAAGGCAGACTGTTACACGGAGCTCTGAGAACAAAGGTGCACGCCCTAGGCGGGCTTGGGCAGAAGCAGCGTTCTCGAGCGCTTGGCTGCCGGCACACTGCTGGGTATGTGGCGCCCCTGCGGCGGCTTCTGGCCGCCGGCAAGTGAAAGCGGAGCCAGGCGTGGGCGAGGGCGGTGAACGAAGCGGCTAAGTGCCGTGCTTGTGTGCAACACGTTAGAGGCTACTAGGAGAGGAAGGTGGTTGACTCTCGCTTGCCTTCCCAAGTGCCCTTAGCAGTCGGAAGGAGCAAGCTGAAGCACTGCTGCTTGTGCTGCTCCTTGGTTCCCTTGCAGCCCGCTCTGAAAGCATTGGCAGTCGCTTCTAGGCGCCGAGTTGCACACACACAGCACCACGCTAAGTGCCGCGGAGAAGGGAAATCCAGAGTGCAGCGAGGAGCTGGACGTGGCTTACGTGCAGTAAGGAGAAGGTGAACCTAAGCACAGCCTCTTCAATCTGGCCGCCTCTGCTCTGGTAGCAACTTTTGCAAGTCAGCAAAGGGAGACGCGAGTATGTAGAACGGAGGGCAGCGAGACGCCGTGTGTTATGCGCCCTTTCAGGGCTGCTGACAAGGGGCTACTTTAAGAACGCCTTCTTCGTCCTCGCGTCCTTCTCGCTTCGCTCTAGCTGCAAGGAGTACAGCACAGCGAAGGAGTGAGGACGGGCACTGCCCCAGCTTTCGCCCTGGCGTGCAACGGCTGTGTGCTGCTTTTCCAAGCAGCAAGAGCACTGAGAAGTGAAAGCGATTGTGAAGGAGCTCTTTGGCTGCTCGTGTGCTCTTCGCTGCACTGCGCCGCTCGCAAGCGGCTTCGTTCTTCGGCGTCTGCCGTCCGGAGAGAGCTGAACTGCAGCGGTCAGTTTCAGCTCTGCCCAACAGCGCGCTCTCAGTTCTGCGGACAAGCACGCCCTGTTGCCTTGGCTCCGAGTGCAAAGTCCCTAGCGAGCACTCACTCAGTGCAATGCACCCAGAAAGACGCTCTCGCTCGTCTTTCAAGGAGCGATTCCTAACAGCAGAAGCAGCAGAGGCACAAACTGGATGACGAGAAGGGACAATGTAGAACACGTCTCTGTCCTGGCACATTGTCGTGTGCGATACTTCCCTCCGGGTCTTCGGTCCTTGCGAAGCTCTATGTACTGCGAGCGCTGCTACTTGAAGCTGAGACGGACCGCGGAGCTAGCAGCGAATTCGGAGAGCGCTAAGCACGAAGTCAAGAAGCGAGACGTGTCCCTGCAACGCGGTGCTAAGAGCAGCTTCCTCGCGGCGGGGGCGAGCTCCGGCCACGAGACATTCTCGTCCTAGCAACGGATCTCTGTGAAGGGCGTAGGCGAAAAGCTTTCGATTTCCATTCGAACTGCGAGAAAGGCAGACTGTTACACGGAGCTCTGAGAACAAAGGTGCACGCCCTAGGCGGGCTTGGGCAGAAGCAGCGTTCTCGAGCGCTTGGCTGCCGGCACACTGCTGGGTATGTGGCGCCCCTGCGGCGGCTTCTGGCCGCCGGCAAGTGAAAGCGGAGCCAGGCGTGGGCGAGGGCGGTGAACGAAGCGGCTAAGTGCCGTGCTTGTGTGCACCACGTTAGAGGCTACTAGGAGAGGAAGGTGGTTGACTCTCGCTTGCCTTCCCAAGTGCCCTTAGCAGTCGGAAGGAGCAAGCTGTCTCCTTGGTTCCCTTGCAGCCCGCTCTGAAAGCATTGGCAGTCGCTTCTAGGCGCCGAGTTGCACACGACACAGCACCACGCTAAGTGCCTGCGGAGAAGGGAAATCCAGAGTGCAGCGAGGAGCTGGACGTGGCTTACGTGCAGTAAGGAGAAGGTGAACCTAAGCACAGGCCTCTTCAATCTGGCAGCCTCTGCCTCTGGTAGCAACTTTTGCAAGTCAGCAAAGGGAGACGCGAGTATGTAGAGACGGAGGGCAGCGAGACGCCGTGTGTTATGCGCCCTTTCAGGGCTGCTGACAAGGGGCTACTTTAAGAACGCCTTCTTCGTCCTCGCGTCCTTCTCGCATTCGCTCTAGCTGCAAGGAGTACAGCACAGCGAAGGAAGTGAGGACGGGCACTGCCCCAGCTTTCGCCCTGGCGTGCAACGGCTGTGTGCTGCTTTTCCAAGCAGCAAGAGCACAGAGAAGTGAAAGCGATTGTGAAGGAGCTCTTTGGCTGCTCGTGTGCTCTTCGCTGCACTGCGCCGCTCGCAAGCGGCTTCGTTCTCTCGGCGTCTGCCGTCCGGAGAGAGCTGAACTGCAGCGGTCAGTTTCAGCTCTGCCCAACAGCGCGCTCTCAGTTCTCTGCGGACAAGCACGCCCTGTTGCCTTGGCTCCGAGTGCAAAGTCCCTAGCGAGCACTCACTCAGTGCAATGCACCCAGAAAGACGCTCTTCGTGCTCGTCTTTCAAGGAGCCGATTCCTAACAGCAGAAGCAGCAGAGGCACAAACTGGATGGCGAGAAGGGACAATGTAGAACACGTCTCTGTCCTGGCACATTGTCGTGTGCGATACGTCCCTCCGGGTCTTCGGATCCTTGCGAAGCTCTATGTACTGCGAGCGGCGAGCTACTTGAAGCTGAGACGGACCGCGGAGCTAGCGGCGAATTCGGAGAGCGCTAAGCACGAAGTCAAGAAGCGAGACGTGTCCCCTGCAACGCGGTGCTAAGAGCAGCTTCCTCGCGGCGGGGGCGAGCTCCGGCCACGAGACATTCTCGTCCTATGCAACGGATCTCTGTGAAGGCGGTAGGCGAAAAGCTTTCGATTTCCATTCGAACTGCGAGAAAGGCAGACTGTTACACGGAGCTCTGAGAACAAAGGTGCACGCCCTAGGCGGGCTTGGGCAGAAGCAGCGTTCTCGAGCGCTTGGCTGCCGGCACACTGCTGGGTATGTGGCGCCCCTGCGGCGGCTTCTGGCCGCCGGCAAGTGAAAGCGGGAGCCAGGCGTGGGCGAGGGCGGTGAACGAAGCGGCTAAGTGCCGTGCTTGTGTGCACCACGATAGAGGCTACTAGGAGAGGAAGGTGGTTGACTCTCGCTTGCCTTCCCAAGTGCCTTAGCAGTCGGAAGGAGCAAGCTGAAGCACTGCTGCTTGTGCTGCTCCTTGGTTCCCTTGCAGCCCGCTCTGAAAGCATTGGCAGTCGCTTCTAGGCGCCGAGTTGCACACACACAGCACCACGCTAAGTGCCGCGGAGAAGGGAAATCCAGAGTGCAGCGAGGAGCTGGACGTGGCTTACGTGCAGTAAGGAGAAGGTGAACCTAAGCACAGCCTCTTCAATCTGGCCGCCTCTGCTCTGGTAGCAACTTTTGCAAGTCAGCAAAGGGAGACGCGAGTATGTAGAACGGAGGGCAGCGAGACGCCGTGTGTTATGCGCCCTTTCAGGGCTGCTGACAAGGGGCTACTTTAAGAACGCCTTCTTCGTCCTCGCGTCCTTCTCGCTTCGCTCTAGCTGCAAGGAGTACAGCACAGCGAAGGAGTGAGGACGGGCACTGCCCCAGCTTTCGCCCTGGCGTGCAACGGCTGTGTGCTGCTTTTCCAAGCAGCAAGAGCACAGAGAAGTGAAAGCGATTGTGAAGGAGCTCTTTGGCTGCTCGTGTGCTCTTCGCTGCACTGCGCCGCTCGCAAGCGGCTTCGTTCTTCGGCGTCTGCCGTCCGGAGAGAGCTGAACTGCAGCGGTCAGTTTCAGCTCTGCCCAACAGCGCGCTCTCAGTTCTGCGGACAAGCACGCCCTGTTGCCTTGGCTCCGAGTGCAAAGTCCCTAGCGAGCACTCACTCAGTGCAATGCACCCAGAAAGACGCTCTCGCTCGTCTTTCAAGGAGCGATTCCTAACAGCAGAAGCAGCAGAGGCACAAACTGGATGACGAGAAGGGACAATGTAGAACACGTCTCTGTCCTGGCACATTGTCGTGTGCGATACGTCCCTCCGGGTCTTCGGTCCTTGCGAAGCTCTATGTACTGCGAGCGCTGCTACTTGAAGCTGAGACGGACCGCGGAGCTAGCGGCGAATTCGGAGAGCGCTAAGCACGAAGTCAAGAAGCGAGACGTGTCCCTGCAACGCGGTGCTAAGAGCAGCTTCCTCGCGGCGGGGGGCGAGCTCCGGCCACGAGACATTCTCGTCCTAGCAACGGATCTCTGTGAAGGGCGTAGGCGAAAAGCTTTCGATTTCCATTCGAACTGCGAGAAAGGCAGACTGTTACACGGAGCTCTGAGAACAAAGGTGCACGCCCTAGGCGGGCTTGGGCAGAAGCAGCGTTCTCGAGCTCTTGGCTGCCGGCACACTGCTGGGTATGTGGCGCCCCTGCGGCGGCTTCTGGCCGCCGGCAAGTGAAAGCGGAGCCAGGCGTGGGCGAGGGCGGTGAACGAAGCGGCTAAGTGCCGTGCTTGTGTGCAACACGTTAGAGGCTACTAGGAGAGGAAGGTGGTTGACTCTCGCTTGCCTTCCCAAGTGCCCTTAGCAGTCGGAAGGAGCAAGCTGAAGCACTGCTGCTTGTGCTGCTCCTTGGTTCCCTTGCAGCCCGCTCTGAAAGCATTGGCAGTCGCTTCTAGGCGCCGAGTTGCACACACACAGCACCACGCTAAGTGCCGCGGAGAAGGGAAATCCAGAGTGCAGCGAGGAGCTGGACGTGGCTTACGTGCAGTAAGGAGAAGGTGAACCTAAGCACAGCCTCTTCAATCTGGCCGCCTCTGCTCTGGTAGCAACTTTTGCAAGTCAGCAAAGGGAGACGCGAGTATGTAGAACGGAGGGCAGCGAGACGCCGTGTGTTATGCGCCCTTTCAGGGCTGCTGACAAGGGGCTACTTTAAGAACGCCTTCTTCGTCCTCTGCGTCCTTCTCGCTTCGCTCTAGCTGCAAGGAGTACAGCACAGCGAAGGAGTGAGGACGGGCACTGCCCCAGCTTTCGCCCTGGCGTGCAACGGCTGTGTGCTGCTTTTCCAAGCAGCAAGAGCACTGAGAAGTGAAAGCGATTGTGAAGGAGCTCTTTGGCTGCTCGTGTGCTCTTCGCTGCACTGCGCCGCTCGCAAGCGGCTTCGTTCTTCGGCGTCTGCCGTCCGGAGAGAGCTGAACTGCAGCGGTCAGTTTCAGCTCTGCCCAACAGCGCGCTCTCAGTTCTGCGGACAAGCACGCCCTGTTGCCTTGGCTCCGAGTGCAAAGTCCCTAGCGAGCACTCACTCAGTGCAATGCACCCAGAAAGACGCTCTCGCTCGTCTTTCAAGGAGCGATTCCTAACAGCAGAAGCAGCAGAGGCACAAACTGGATGACGAGAAGGGACAATGTAGAACACGTCTCTGTCCTGGCACATTGTCGTGTGCGATACTTCCCTCCGGGTCTTCGGTCCTTGCGAAGCTCTATGTACTGCGAGCGCTGCTACTTGAAGCTGAGACGGACCGCGGAGCTAGCAGCGAATTCGGAGAGCGCTAAGCACGAAGTCAAGAAGCGAGACGTGTCCCTGCAACGCGGTGCTAAGAGCAGCTTCCTCGCGGCGGGGGCGAGCTCCGGCCACGAGACATTCTCGTCCTAGCAACGGATCTCTGTGAAGGGCGTAGGCGAAAAGCTTTCGATTTCCATTCGAACTGCGAGAAAGGCAGACTGTTACACGGAGCTCTGAGAACAAAGGTGCACGCCCTAGGCGGGCTTGGGCAGAAGCAGCGTTCTCGAGCGCTTGGCTGCCGGCACACTGCTGGGTATGTGGCGCCCCTGCGGCGGCTTCTGGCCGCCGGCAAGTGAAAGCGGAGCCAGGCGTGGGCGAGGGCGGTGAACGAAGCGGCTAAGTGCCGTGCTTGTGTGCACCACGTTAGAGGCTACTAGGAGAGGAAGGTGGTTGACTCTCGCTTGCCTTCCCAAGTGCCCTTAGCAGTCGGAAGGAGCAAGCTGAAGCACTGCTGCTTGTGCTGCTCCTTGGTTCCCTTGCAGCCCGCTCTGAAAGCATTGGCAGTCGCTTCTAGGCGCCGAGTTGCACACACACAGCACCACGCTAAGTGCCGCGGAGAAGGGAAATCCAGAGTGCAGCGAGGAGCTGGACGTGGCTTACGTGCAGTAAGGAGAAGGTGAACCTAAGCACAGCCTCTTCAATCTGGCCGCCTCTGCTCTGGTAGCAACTTTTGCAAGTCAGCAAAGGGAGACGCGAGTATGTAGAACGGAGGGCAGCGAGACGCCGTGTGTTATGCGCCCTTTCAGGGCTGCTGACAAGGGGCTACTTTAAGAACGCCTTCTTCGTCCCTCGCGTCCTTCTCGCTTCGCTCTAGCTGCAAGGAGTACAGCACAGCGAAGGAGTGAGGACGGGCACTGCCCCAGCTTTCGCCCTGGCGTGCAACGGCTGTGTGCTGCTTTTCCAAGCAGCAAGAGCACTGAGAAGTGAAAGCGATTGTGAAGGAGCTCTTTGGCTGCTCGTGTGCTCTTCGCTGCACTGCGCCGCTCGCAAGCGGCTTCGTTCTTCGGCGTCTGCCGTCCGGAGAGAGCTGAACTGCAGCGGTCAGTTTCAGCTCTGCCCAACAGCGCGCTCTCAGTTCTGCGGACAAGCACGCCCTGTTGCCTTGGCTCCGAGTGCAAAGTCCCTAGCGAGCACTCACTCAGTGCAATGCACCCAGAAAGACGCTCTCGCTCGTCTTTCAAGGAGCGATTCCTAACAGCAGAAGCAGCAGAGGCACAAACTGGATGACGAGAAGGGACAATGTAGAACACGTCTCTGTCCTGGCACATTGTCGTGTGCGATACTTCCCTCCGGGTCTTCGGTCCTTGCGAAGCTCTATGTACTGCGAGCGCTGCTACTTGAAGCTGAGACGGACCGCCGAGCTAGCAGCGAATTCGGAGAGCGCTAAGCACGAAGTCAAGAAGCGAGACGTGTCCCTGCAACGCGGTGCTAAGAGCAGCTTCCTCGCGGCGGGGGCGAGCTCCGGCCACGAGACATTCTCGTCCTAGCAACGGATCTCTGTGAAGGGCGTAGGCGAAAAGCTTTCGATTTCCATTCGAACTGCGAGAAAGGCAGACTGTTACACGGAGCTCTGAGAACAAAGGTGCACGCCCTAGGCGGGCTTGGGCAGAAGCAGCGTTCTCGAGCGCTTGGCTGCCGGCACACTGCTGGGTATGTGGCGCCCCTGCGGCGGCTTCTGGCCGCCGGCAAGTGAAAGCGGAGCCAGGCGTGGGCGAGGGCGGTGAACGAAGCGGCTAAGTGCCGTGCTTGTGTGCAACACGTTAGAGGCTACTAGGAGAGGAAGGTGGTTGACTCTCGCTTGCCTTCCCAAGTGCCCTTAGCAGTCGGAAGGAGCAAGCTGAAGCACTGCTGCTTGTGCTGCTCCTTGGTTCCCTTGCAGCCCGCTCTGAAAGCATTGGCAGTCGCTTCTAGGCGCCGAGTTGCACACACACAGCACCACGCTAAGTGCCGCGGAGAAGGGAAATCCAGAGTGCAGCGAGGAGCTTGACGTGGCTTACGTGCAGTAAGGAGAAGGTGAACCTAAGCACAGCCTCTTCAATCTGGCCGCCTCTGCTCTGGTAGCAACTTTTGCAAGTCGGCAAAGGGAGACGCGAGTATGTAGAACGGAGGGCAGCTAGACGCCGTGTGTTATGCGCCCTTTCAAGGCTGCTGACAAGGGGCTACTTTAAGAACGCCTTCTTCGTCCTCGCGTCCTTCTCGCTTCGCTCTAGCTGCAAGGAGTACAGCACAGCGAAGGAGTGAGGACGGGCACTGCCCCAGCTTTTGCCCTGGCGTGCAACGGCTGTGTGCTGCTTTTCCAAGCAGCAAGAGCACTGAGAAGTGAAAGCGATTGTGAAGGAGCTCTTTGGCTGCTCGTGTGCTCTTCGCTGCACTGCGCCGCTCGCAAGCGGCTTCGTTCTTCGGCGTCTGCCGTCCGGAGAGAGCTGAACTGCAGCGGTCAGTTTCAGCTCTGCCCAACAGCGCGCTCTCAGTTCTGCGGACAAGCACGCCCTGTTGCCTTGGCTCCGAGTGCAAAGTCCCTAGCGAGCACTCACTCAGTGCAATGCACCCAGAAAGACGCTCTCGCTCGTCTTTCAAGGAGCGATTCCTAACAGCAGAAGCAGCAGAGGCACAAACTGGATGGCGAGAAGGGACAATGTAGAACACGTCTCTGTCCTGGCACATTGTCGTGTGCGATACGTCCCTCCGGGTCTTCGGTCCTTGCGAAGCTCTATGTACTGCGAGCGCTGCTACTTGCAGCTGAGACGGACCGCGGAGCTAGCGGCGAATTCGGAAAGCGCTAAGCACGAAGTCAAGAAGCGAGACGTGTCCCTGCAACGCGGTGCTAAGAGCAGCTTCCTCGCGGCGGGGGCGAGCTCCGGCCACGAGACATTCTCGTCCTAGCAACGGATCTCTGTGAAGGGCGTAGGCGAAAAGCTTTCGATTTCCATTCGAACTGCGAGAAAGGCAGACTGTTACACGGAGCTCTGAGAACAAAGGTGCACGCCCTAGGCGGGCTTGGGCAGAAGCAGCGTTCTCGAGCGCTTGGCTGCCGGCACACTGCTGGGTATGTGGCGCCCCTGCGGCGGCTTCTGGCCGCCGGCAAGTGAAAGCGGAGCCAGGCGTGGGCGAGGGCGGTGAACGAAGCGGCTAAGTGCCGTGCTTGTGTGCACCACGTTAGAGGCTACTAGGAGAGGAAGGTGGTTGACTCTCGCTTGCCTTCCCAAGTGCCCTTAGCAGTCGGAAGGAGCAAGCTGAAGCACTGCTGCTTGTGCTGCTCCTTGGTTCCCTTGCAGCCCGCTCTGAAAGCATTGGCAGTCGCTTCTAGGCGCCGAGTTGCACACACACAGCACCACGCTAAGTGCCGCGGAGAAGGGAAATCCAGAGTGCAGCGAGGAGCTGGACGTGGCTTACGTGCAGTAAGGAGAAGGTGAACCTAAGCACAGCCTCTTCAATCTGGCCGCCTCTGCTCTGGTAGCAACTTTTGCAAGTCAGCAAAGGGAGACGCGAGTATGTAGAACGGAGGGCAGCGAGACGCCGTGTGTTATGCGCCCTTTCAGGGCTGCTGACAAGGGGCTACTTTAAGAACGCCTTCTTCGTCCTCGCGTCCTTCTCGCTTCGCTCTAGCTGCAAGGAGTACAGCACAGCGAAGGAGTGAGGACGGGCACTGCCCCAGCTTTCGCCCTGGCGTGCAACGGCTGTGTGCTGCTTTTCCAAGCAGCAAGAGCACAGAGAAGTGAAAGCGATTGTGAAGGAGCTCTTTGGCTGCTCGTGTGCTCTTCGCTGCACTGCGCCGCTCGCAAGCGGCTTCGTTCTTCGGCGTCTGCCGTCCGGAGAGAGCTGAACTGCAGCGGTCAGTTTCAGCTCTGCCCAACAGCGCGCTCTCAGTTCTGCGGACAAGCACGCCCTGTTGCCTTGGCTCCGAGTGCAAAGTCCCTAGCGAGCACTCACTCAGTGCAATGCACCCAGAAAGACGCTCTCGCTCGTCTTTCAAGGAGCGATTCCTAACAGCAGAAGCAGCAGAGGCACAAACTGGATGACGAGAAGGGACAATGTAGAACACGTCTCTGTCCTGGCACATTGTCGTGTGCGATACGTCCCTCCGGGTCTTCGGTCCTTGCGAAGCTCTATGTACTGCGAGCGCTGCTACTTGAAGCTGAGACGGACCGCGGAGCTAGCGGCGAATTCGGAGAGCGCTAAGCACGAAGTCAAGAAGCGAGACGTGTCCCTGCAACGCGGTGCTAAGAGCAGCTTCCTCGCGGCGGGGGCGAGCTCCGGCCACGAGACATTCTCGTCCTAGCAACGGATCTCTGTGAAGGGCGTAGGCGAAAAGCTTTCGATTTCCATTCGAACTGCGAGAAAGGCAGACTGTTACACGGAGCTCTGAGAACAAAGGTGCACGCCCTAGGCGGGCTTGGGCAGAAGCAGCGTTCTCGAGCTCTTGGCTGCCGGCACACTGCTGGGTATGTGGCGCCCCTGCGGCGGCTTCTGGCCGCCGGCAAGTGAAAGCGGAGCCAGGCGTGGGCGAGGGCGGTGAACGAAGCGGCTAAGTGCCGTGCTTGTGTGCAACACGTTAGAGGCTACTAGGAGAGGAAGGTGGTTGACTCTCGCTTGCCTTCCCAAGTGCCCTTAGCAGTCGGAAGGAGCAAGCTGAAGCACTGCTGCTTGTGCTGCTCCTTGGTTCCCTTGCAGCCCGCTCTGAAAGCATTGGCAGTCGCTTCTAGGCGCCGAGTTGCACACACACAGCACCACGCTAAGTGCCGCGGAGAAGGGAAATCCAGAGTGCAGCGAGGAGCTGGACGTGGCTTACGTGCAGTAAGGAGAAGGTGAACCTAAGCACAGCCTCTTCAATCTGGCCGCCTCTGCTCTGGTAGCAACTTTTGCAAGTCAGCAAAGGGAGACGCGAGTATGTAGAACGGAGGGCAGCGAGACGCCGTGTGTTATGCGCCCTTTCAGGGCTGCTGACAAGGGGCTACTTTAAGAACGCCTTCTTCGTCCTCGCGTCCTTCTCGCTTCGCTCTAGCTGCAAGGAGTACAGCACAGCGAAGGAGTGAGGACGGGCACTGCCCCAGCTTTCGCCCTGGCGTGCAACGGCTGTGTGCTGCTTTTCCAAGCAGCAAGAGCACTGAGAAGTGAAAGCGATTGTGAAGGAGCTCTTTGGCTGCTCGTGTGCTCTTCGCTGCACTGCGCCGCTCGCAAGCGGCTTCGTTCTTCGGCGTCTGCCGTCCGGAGAGAGCTGAACTGCAGCGGTCAGTTTCAGCTCTGCCCAACAGCGCGCTCTCAGTTCTGCGGACAAGCACGCCCTGTTGCCTTGGCTCCGAGTGCAAAGTCCCTAGCGAGCACTCACTCAGTGCAATGCACCCAGAAAGACGCTCTCGCTCGTCTTTCAAGGAGCGATTCCTAACAGCAGAAGCAGCAGAGGCACAAACTGGATGACGAGAAGGGACAATGTAGAACACGTCTCTGTCCTGGCACATTGTCGTGTGCGATACTTCCCTCCGGGTCTTCGGTCCTTGCGAAGCTCTATGTACTGCGAGCGCTGCTACTTGAAGCTGAGACGGACCGCGGAGCTAGCAGCGAATTCGGAGAGCGCTAAGCACGAAGTCAAGAAGCGAGACGTGTCCCTGCAACGCGGTGCTAAGAGCAGCTTCCTCGCGGCGGGGGCGAGCTCCGGCCACGAGACATTCTCGTCCTAGCAACGGATCTCTGTGAAGGGCGTAGGCGAAAAGCTTTCGATTTCCATTCGAACTGCGAGAAAGGCAGACTGTTACACGGAGCTCTGAGAACAAAGGTGCACGCCCTAGGCGGGCTTGGGCAGAAGCAGCGTTCTCGAGCGCTTGGCTGCCGGCACACTGCTGGGTATGTGGCGCCCCTGCGGCGGCTTCTGGCCGCCGGCAAGTGAAAGCGGAGCCAGGCGTGGGCGAGGGCGGTGAACGAAGCGGCTAAGTGCCGTGCTTGTGTGCACCACGTTAGAGGCTACTAGGAGAGGAAGGTGGTTGACTCTCGCTTGCCTTCCCAAGTGCCCTTAGCAGTCGGAAGGAGCAAGCTGAAGCACTGCTGCTTGTGCTGCTCCTTGGTTCCCTTGCAGCCCGCTCTGAAAGCATTGGCAGTCGCTTCTAGGCGCCGAGTTGCACACACACAGCACCACGCTAAGTGCCGCGGAGAAGGGAAATCCAGAGTGCAGCGAGGAGCTGGACGTGGCTTACGTGCAGTAAGGAGAAGGTGAACCTAAGCACAGCCTCTTCAATCTGGCCGCCTCTGCTCTGGTAGCAACTTTTGCAAGTCAGCAAAGGGAGACGCGAGTATGTAGAACGGAGGGCAGCGAGACGCCGTGTGTTATGCGCCCTTTCAGGGCTGCTGACAAGGGGCTACTTTAAGAACGCCTTCTTCGTCCTCGCGTCCTTCTCGCTTCGCTCTAGCTGCAAGGAGTACAGCACAGCGAAGGAGTGAGGACGGGCACTGCCCCAGCTTTCGCCCTGGCGTGCAACGGCTGTGTGCTGCTTTTCCAAGCAGCAAGAGCACTGAGAAGTGAAAGCGATTGTGAAGGAGCTCTTTGGCTGCTCGTGTGCTCTTCGCTGCACTGCGCCGCTCGCAAGCGGCTTCGTTCTTCGGCGTCTGCCGTCCGGAGAGAGCTGAACTGCAGCGGTCAGTTTCAGCTCTGCCCAACAGCGCGCTCTCAGTTCTGCGGACAAGCACGCCCTGTTGCCTTGGCTCCGAGTGCAAAGTCCCTAGCGAGCACTCACTCAGTGCAATGCACCCAGAAAGACGCTCTCGCTCGTCTTTCAAGGAGCGATTCCTAACAGCAGAAGCAGCAGAGGCACAAACTGGATGACGAGAAGGGACAATGTAGAACACGTCTCTGTCCTGGCACATTGTCGTGTGCGATACTTCCCTCCGGGTCTTCGGTCCTTGCGAAGCTCTATGTACTGCGAGCGCTGCTACTTGAAGCTGAGACGGACCGCCGAGCTAGCAGCGAATTCGGAGAGCGCTAAGCACGAAGTCAAGAAGCGAGACGTGTCCCTGCAACGCGGTGCTAAGAGCAGCTTCCTCGCGGCGGGGGCGAGCTCCGGCCACGAGACATTCTCGTCCTAGCAACGGATCTCTGTGAAGGGCGTAGGCGAAAAGCTTTCGATTTCCATTCGAACTGCGAGAAAGGCAGACTGTTACACGGAGCTCTGAGAACAAAGGTGCACGCCCTAGGCGGGCTTGGGCAGAAGCAGCGTTCTCGAGCGCTTGGCTGCCGGCACACTGCTGGGTATGTGGCGCCCCTGCGGCGGCTTCTGGCCGCCGGCAAGTGAAAGCGGAGCCAGGCGTGGGCGAGGGCGGTGAACGAAGCGGCTAAGTGCCGTGCTTGTGTGCAACACGTTAGAGGCTACTAGGAGAGGAAGGTGGTTGACTCTCGCTTGCCTTCCCAAGTGCCCTTAGCAGTCGGAAGGAGCAAGCTGAAGCACTGCTGCTTGTGCTGCTCCTTGGTTCCCTTGCAGCCCGCTCTGAAAGCATTGGCAGTCGCTTCTAGGCGCCGAGTTGCACACACACAGCACCACGCTAAGTGCCGCGGAGAAGGGAAATCCAGAGTGCAGCGAGGAGCTTGACGTGGCTTACGTGCAGTAAGGAGAAGGTGAACCTAAGCACAGCCTCTTCAATCTGGCCGCCTCTGCTCTGGTAGCAACTTTTGCAAGTCGGCAAAGGGAGACGCGAGTATGTAGAACGGAGGGCAGCTAGACGCCGTGTGTTATGCGCCCTTTCAAGGCTGCTGACAAGGGGCTACTTTAAGAACGCCTTCTTCGTCCTCGCGTCCTTCTCGCTTCGCTCTAGCTGCAAGGAGTACAGCACAGCGAAGGAGTGAGGACGGGCACTGCCCCAGCTTTTGCCCTGGCGTGCAACGGCTGTGTGCTGCTTTTCCAAGCAGCAAGAGCACTGAGAAGTGAAAGCGATTGTGAAGGAGCTCTTTGGCTGCTCGTGTGCTCTTCGCTGCACTGCGCCGCTCGCAAGCGGCTTCGTTCTTCGGCGTCTGCCGTCCGGAGAGAGCTGAACTGCAGCGGTCAGTTTCAGCTCTGCCCAACAGCGCGCTCTCAGTTCTGCGGACAAGCACGCCCTGTTGCCTTGGCTCCGAGTGCAAAGTCCCTAGCGAGCACTCACTCAGTGCAATGCACCCAGAAAGACGCTCTCGCTCGTCTTTCAAGGAGCGATTCCTAACAGCAGAAGCAGCAGAGGCACAAACTGGATGGCGAGAAGGGACAATGTAGAACACGTCTCTGTCCTGGCACATTGTCGTGTGCGATACGTCCCTCCGGGTCTTCGGTCCTTGCGAAGCTCTATGTACTGCGAGCGCTGCTACTTGCAGCTGAGACGGACCGCGGAGCTAGCGGCGAATTCGGAAAGCGCTAAGCACGAAGTCAAGAAGCGAGACGTGTCCCTGCAACGCGGTGCTAAGAGCAGCTTCCTCGCGGCGGGGGCGAGCTCCGGCCACGAGACATTCTCGTCCTAGCAACGGATCTCTGTGAAGGGCGTAGGCGAAAAGCTTTCGATTTCCATTCGAACTGCGAGAAAGGCAGACTGTTACACGGAGCTCTGAGAACAAAGGTGCACGCCCTAGGCGGGCTTGGGCAGAAGCAGCGTTCTCGAGCGCTTGGCTGCCGGCACACTGCTGGGTATGTGGCGCCCCTGCGGCGGCTTCTGGCCGCCGGCAAGTGAAAGCGGAGCCAGGCGTGGGCGAGGGCGGTGAACGAAGCGGCTAAGTGCCGTGCTTGTGTGCACCACGTTAGAGGCTACTAGGAGAGGAAGGTGGTTGACTCTCGCTTGCCTTCCCAAGTGCCCTTAGCAGTCGGAAGGAGCAAGCTGAAGCACTGCTGCTTGTGCTGCTCCTTGGTTCCCTTGCAGCCCGCTCTGAAAGCATTGGCAGTCGCTTCTAGGCGCCGAGTTGCACACACACAGCACCACGCTAAGTGCCGCGGAGAAGGGAAATCCAGAGTGCAGCGAGGAGCTGGACGTGGCTTACGTGCAGTAAGGAGAAGGTGAACCTAAGCACAGCCTCTTCAATCTGGCCGCCTCTGCTCTGGTAGCAACTTTTGCAAGTCGGCAAAGGGAGACGCGAGTATGTAGAACGGAGGGCAGCTAGACGCCGTGTGTTATGCGCCCTTTCAAGGCTGCTGACAAGGGGCTACTTTAAGAACGCCTTCTTCGTCCTCGCGTCCTTCTCGCTTCGCTCTAGCTGCAAGGAGTACAGCACAGCGAAGGAGTGAGGACGGGCACTGCCCCAGCTTTTGCCCTGGCGTGCAACGGCTGTGTGCTGCTTTTCCAAGCAGCAAGAGCACTGAGAAGTGAAAGCGATTGTGAAGGAGCTCTTTGGCTGCTCGTGTGCTCTTCGCTGCACTGCGCCGCTCGCAAGCGGCTTCGTTCTTCGGCGTCTGCCGTCCGGAGAGAGCTGAACTGCAGCGGTCAGTTTCAGCTCTGCCCAACAGCGCGCTCTCAGTTCTGCGGACAAGCACGCCCTGTTGCCTTGGCTCCGAGTGCAAAGTCCCTAGCGAGCACTCACTCAGTGCAATGCACCCAGAAAGACGCTCTCGCTCGTCTTTCAAGGAGCGATTCCTAACAGCAGAAGCAGCAGAGGCACAAACTGGATGACGAGAAGGGACAATGTAGAACACGTCTCTGTCCTGGCACATTGTCGTGTGCGATACTTCCCTCCGGGTCTTCGGTCCTTGCGAAGCTCTATGTACTGCGAGCGCTGCTACTTGAAGCTGAGACGGACCGCCGAGCTAGCAGCGAATTCGGAGAGCGCTAAGCACGAAGTCAAGAAGCGAGACGTGTCCCTGCAACGCGGTGCTAAGAGCAGCTTCCTCGCGGCGGGGGCGAGCTCCGGCCACGAGACATTCTCGTCCTAGCAACGGATCTCTGTGAAGGGCGTAGGCGAAAAGCTTTCGATTTCCATTCGAACTGCGAGAAAGGCAGACTGTTACACGGAGCTCTGAGAACAAAGGTGCACGCCCTAGGCGGGCTTGGGCAGAAGCAGCGTTCTCGAGCGCTTGGCTGCCGGCACACTGCTGGGTATGTGGCGCCCCTGCGGCGGCTTCTGGCCGCCGGCAAGTGAAAGCGGAGCCAGGCGTGGGCGAGGGCGGTGAACGAAGCGGCTAAGTGCCGTGCTTGTGTGCACCACGTTAGAGGCTACTAGGAGAGGAAGGTGGTTGACTCTCGCTTGCCTTCCCAAGTGCCCTTAGCAGTCGGAAGGAGCAAGCTGAAGCACTGCTGCTTGTGCTGCTCCTTGGTTCCCTTGCAGCCCGCTCTGAAAGCATTGGCAGTCGCTTCTAGGCGCCGAGTTGCACACACACAGCACCACGCTAAGTGCCGCGGAGAAGGGAAATCCAGAGTGCAGCGAGGAGCTGGACGTGGCTTACGTGCAGTAAGGAGAAGGTGAACCTAAGCACAGCCTCTTCAATCTGGCCGCCTCTGCTCTGGTAGCAACTTTTGCAAGTCAGCAAAGGGAGACGCGAGTATGTAGAACGGAGGGCAGCGAGACGCCGTGTGTTATGCGCCCTTTCAGGGCTGCTGACAAGGGGCTACTTTAAGAACGCCTTCTTCGTCCTCGCGTCCTTCTCGCTTCGCTCTAGCTGCAAGGAGTACAGCACAGCGAAGGAGTGAGGACGGGCACTGCCCCAGCTTTCGCCCTGGCGTGCAACGGCTGTGTGCTGCTTTTCCAAGCAGCAAGAGCACTGAGAAGTGAAAGCGATTGTGAAGGAGCTCTTTGGCTGCTCGTGTGCTCTTCGCTGCACTGCGCCGCTCGCAAGCGGCTTCGTTCTTCGGCGTCTGCCGTCCGGAGAGAGCTGAACTGCAGCGGTCAGTTTCAGCTCTGC
Organism: Sturnus vulgaris; assembly: GCF_052056855.1. NCBI lineage: Eukaryota > Metazoa > Chordata > Aves > Passeriformes > Sturnidae > Sturnus > Sturnus vulgaris. The sequence continues at coordinate 77,164 of NW_028276621.1, forward strand.
CCAACAGCGCGCTCTCAGTTCTGCGGACAAGCACGCCCTGTTGCCTTGGCTCCGAGTGCAAAGTCCCTAGCGAGCACTCACTCAGTGCAATGCACCCAGAAAGACGCTCTCGCTCGTCTTTCAAGGAGCGATTCCTAACAGCAGAAGCAGCAGAGGCACAAACTGGATGGCGAGAAGGGACAATGTAGAACACGTCTCTGTCCTGGCACATTGTCGTGTGCGATACGTCCCTCCGGGTCTTCGGTCCTTGCGAAGCTCTATGTACTGCGAGCGCTGCTACTTGCAGCTGAGAAGGACCGCGGAGCTAGCGGCGAATTCGGAGAGCGCTAAGCACGAAGTCAAGAAGCGAGACGTGTCCCTGCAACGCGGTGCTAAGAGCAGCTTCCTCGCGGCGGGGGCGAGCTCCGGCCACGAGACATTCTCGTCCTAGCAACGGATCTCTGTGAAGGGCGTAGGCGAAAAGCTTTCGATTTCCATTCGAACTGCGAGAAAGGCAGACTGTTACACGGAGCTCTGAGAACAAAGGTGCACGCCCTAGGCGGGCTTGGGCAGAAGCAGCGTTCTCGAGCGCTTGGCTGCCGGCACACTGCTGGGTATGTGGCGCCCCTGCGGCGGCTTCTGGCCGCCGGCAAGTGAAAGCGGAGCCAGGCGTGGGCGAGGGCGGTGAACGAAGCGGCTAAGTGCCGTGCTTGTGTGCAACACGTTAGAGGCTACTAGGAGAGGAAGGTGGTTGACTCTCGCTTGCCTTCCCAAGTGCCCTTAGCAGTCGGAAGGAGCAAGCTGAAGCACTGCTGCTTGTGCTGCTCCTTGGTTCCCTTGCAGCCCGCTCTGAAAGCATTGGCAGTCGCTTCTAGGCGCCGAGTTGCACACACACAGCACCACGCTAAGTGCCGCGGAGAAGGGAAATCCAGAGTGCAGCGAGGAGCTTGACGTGGCTTACGTGCAGTAAGGAGAAGGTGAACCTAAGCACAGCCTCTTCAATCTGGCCGCCTCTGCTCTGGTAGCAACTTTTGCAAGTCGGCAAAGGGAGACGCGAGTATGTAGAACGGAGGGCAGCTAGACGCCGTGTGTTATGCGCCCTTTCAAGGCTGCTGACAAGGGGGCTACTTTAAGAACGCCTTCTTCGTCCTCGCGTCCTTCTCGCTTCGCTCTAGCTGCAAGGAGTACAGCACAGCGAAGGAGTGAGGACGGGCACTGCCCCAGCTTTTGCCCTGGCGTGCAACGGCTGTGTGCTGCTTTTCCAAGCAGCAAGAGCACTGAGAAGTGAAAGCGATTGTGAAGGAGCTCTTTGGCTGCTCGTGTGCTCTTCGCTGCACTGCGCCGCTCGCAAGCGGCTTCGTTCTTCGGCGTCTGCCGTCCGGAGAGAGCTGAACTGCAGCGGTCAGTTTCAGCTCTGCCCAACAGCGCGCTCTCAGTTCTGCGGACAAGCACGCCCTGTTGCCTTGGCTCCGAGTGCAAAGTCCCTAGCGAGCACTCACTCAGTGCAATGCACCCAGAAAGACGCTCTCGCTCGTCTTTCAAGGAGCGATTCCTAACAGCAGAAGCAGCAGAGGCACAAACTGGATGGCGAGAAGGGACAATGTAGAACACGTCTCTGTCCTGGCACATTGTCGTGTGCGATACGTCCCTCCGGGTCTTCGGTCCTTGCGAAGCTCTATGTACTGCGAGCGCTGCTACTTGCAGCTGAGACGGACCGCGGAGCTAGCGGCGAATTCGGAAAGCGCTAAGCACGAAGTCAAGAAGCGAGACGTGTCCCTGCAACGCGGTGCTAAGAGCAGCTTCCCTCGCGGCGGGGGCGAGCTCCGGCCACGAGACATTCTCGTCCTAGCAACGGATCTCTGTGAAGGGCGTAGGCGAAAAGCTTTCGATTTCCATTCGAACTGCGAGAAAGGCAGACTGTTACACGGAGCTCTGAGAACAAAGGTGCACGGCCCTAGGCGGGCTTGGGCAGAAGCAGCGTTCTCGAGCGCTTGGCTGCCGGCACACTGCTGGGTATGTGGCGCCCCTGCGGCGGCTTCTGGCCGCCGGCAGAGTGAAAGCGGAGCCAGGCGTGGGCGAGGGCGGTGAACGAAGCGGCTAAGTGCCGTGCTTGTGTGCACCACGTTAGAGGCTACTAGGAGAGGAAGGTGGTTGACTCTCGCTTGCCTTCCCAAGTGCCCTTAGCAGTCGAAGGGAGCAAGCTGAAGCACTGCTGCTTGTGCTGCTCCTTGGTTCCCTTGCAGCCCCGCTCTGAAAGCATTGGCAGTCGCTTCTTAGGCGCCGAGTTGCACACACACAGCACCACGCTAAGTGCCGCGGAGAAGGGAAATCCAGAGTGCAGCGAGGAGCTGGACGTGGCTTACGTGCAGTAAGGAGAAGGTGAACCTAAGCACAGCCTCTTCAATCTGGCCGCCTCTGCTCTGGTAGCAACTTTTGCAAGTCGGCAAAGGGAGACGCGAGTATGTAGAACGGAGGGCAGCTAGACGCCGTGTGTTATGCGCCCTTTCAAGGCTGCTGACAAGGGGCTACTTTAAGAACGCCTTCTTCGTCCTCGCGTCCTTCTCGCTTCGCTCTAGCTGCAAGGAGTACAGCACAGCGAAGGAGTGAGGAGGCAAGGGCCACTGCCCCAGCTTTTGCCTGGCGTGCAACGGCTGTGTGCTGCTTTTCCAAGCAGCAAGAGCACTGAGAAGTGAAAGCGATTGTGAAGGAGCTCTTTGGCTGCTCGTGTGCTCTTCGCTGCACTGCGCCGCTCGCAAGCGGCTTCGTTCTTCGGGCGTCTGCCGTCCGGAGAGAGCTGAACTGCAGCGGTCAGTTTCAGCTCTGCCCAACAGCGCGCTCTCAGTTCTGCGGACAAGCACGCCCTGTTGCCTTGGCTCCGAGTGCAAAGTCCCTAGCGAGCACTCACTCAGTGCAATGCACCCAGAAAGACGCTCTCGCTCGTCTTTCAAGGAGCGATTCCTAACAGCAGAAGCAGCAGAGGCACAAACTGGATGGCGAGAAGGGACAATGTAGAACACGTCTCTGTCCTGGCACATTGTCGTGTGCGATACGTCCCTCCGGGTCTTCGGTCCTTGCGAAGCTCTATGTACTGCGAGCGCTGCTACTTGAAGCTGAGACGGACCGCGGAGCTAGCGGCGAATTCGGAGAGCGCTAAGCACGAAGTCAAGAAGCGAGACGTGTCCCTGCAACGCGGTGCTAAGAGCAGCTTCCTCGCGGCGGGGGGCGAGCTCCGGGCCACGAGACATTCTCGTCCTAGCAACGGATCTCTGTGAAGGCGTAGGCGAAAAGCTTTCGATTTCCATTCGAACTGCGAGAAAGGCAGACTGTTACACGGAGCTCTGAGAACAAAGGTGCACGCCCTAGGCGAGCTTGGGCAGAAGCAGCGTTCTCGAGCGCTTGGCTGCCGGCACACTGCTGGGTATGTGGCGCCCCTGGGCGGCGGCTTCTGGCCGCCGGCAAGTGAAAGCGGAGCCAGGCGTGGGCCGAGAGGGCGGTGAACGAAGCGGCTAAGTGCCGTGCTTGTGTGCACCACGTTAGAGGCTACTAGGAGAGGAAGGTGGTTGACTCTCGCTTGCCTTCCCAAGTGCCCTTAGCAGTCGGAAGGAGCAAGCTGAAGCACTGCTGCTTGTGCTGCTCCTTGGTTCCCTTGCAGCCCGCTCTGAAAGCATTGGCAGTCGCTTCTAGCGCCGAGTTGCACACACACAGCACCACGCTAAGTGCCCGCGGAGAAGGGAAATCCAGAGTGCAGCGAGGAGCTGGACGTGGCTTACGTGCAGTAAGGAGAAGAGTGAACCTAAGCACAGCCTCTTCAATCTGGCCGCCTCTGCTCTGGTAGCAACTTTTGCAAGTCAGCAAAGGGAGACGCGAGTATGTAGAACGGAGGGCAGCGAGACCGCCGTGTGTTATGCGCCCTTTCAGGGCTGCTGACAAGGGGCTACTTTAAGAACGCCTTCTTCGTCCTCGCGTCCTTCTCGGGCTTCGCTCTAGCTGCAAGGAGTACAGCACAGCGAAGGAGTGAGGACGGGCACTGCCCCAGCTTTCGCCCTGGCGTGCAACGGCTGTGTGCTGCTTTTCCAAGCAGCAAGAGCACTGAGAAGTGAAAGCGATTGTGAAGGAGCTCTTTGGCTGCTCGTGTGCTCTTCGCTGCACTGCGCCGCTCGCAAGCGGCTTCGTTCTTCGGCGTCTGCCGTCCGGAGAGAGCTGAACTGCAGCGGTCAGTTTCAGCTCTGGCCCAACAGCGCGCTCTCAGTTCTGCGGACAAGCACGCCCTGTTGCCTTGGCTCCGAGTGCAAAGTCCCTAGCGAGCACTCACTCAGTGCAATGCACCCAGAAAGACGCTCTCGCTCGTCTTTCAAGGAGCGATTCCTAACAGCAGAAGCAGCAGAGGCACAAACTGGATGGCGAGAAGGGACAATGTAGAACACGTCTCTGTCCTGGCACATTGTCGTGTGCGATACGTCCCTCCGGGTCTTCGGTCCTTGCGAAGCTCTATGTACTGCGAGCGCTGCTACTTGAAGCTGAGACGGACCGCGGAGCTAGCGGCGAATTCGGAGAGCGCTAAGCACGAAGTCAAGAAGCGAGACGTGTCCCTGCAACGCGGTGCTAAGAGCAGCTTCCTCGCGGCGGGGGCGAGCTCCGGCCACGAGACATTCTCGTCCTAGCAACGGATCTCTGTGAAGGGCGTAGGCGAAAAGCTTTCGATTTCCATTTCGAACTGCGAGAAAGGCAGACTGTTACACGGAGCTCTGAGAACAAAGGTGCACGCCCTAGGCTGGGCTTGGGCAGAAGCAGCGTTCTCGAGCGCTTGGCTGGCCGGCACACTGCTGGGTATGTGGCGCCCCTGCGGCGGCTTCTGGCCGCCGGCAAGTGAAAGCGGAGCCAGGCGTGGGCGAGGGCGGTGAACGAAGCGGCTAAGTGCCGTGCTTGTGTGCACCACGTTAGAGGCTACTAGGAGAGGAAGGTGGTTGACTCTCGCTTGCCTTCCCAAGTGCCCTTAGCAGTCGGAAGGAGCAAGCTGAAGCTCTGCTGCTTGTGCTGCTCCTTGGTTCCCTTGCAGCCCGCTCTGAAAGCATTGGCAGTCGCTTCTAGGCGCCGAGTTGCACACACACAGCACCACGCTAAGTGCCGCGGAGAAGGGAAATCCAGAGTGCAGCGAGGAGCTGGACGTGGCTTACGTGCAGTAAGGAGAAGGTGAACCTAAGCACAGCCTCTTCAATCTGGCCGCCTCTGCTCTGGTAGCAACTTTTGCAAGTCAGCAAAGGGAGACGCGAGTATGTAGAACGGAGGGGCAGCGAGACGCCGTGTGTTATGCGCCCTTTCAGGGCTGCTGACAAGGGGCTACTTTAAGAACGCCTTCTTCGTCCTCGCGTCCTTCTCGCTTCGCTCTAGCTGCAAGGAGTACAGCACAGCGAAGGAGTGAGGACGGGCACTGCCCCAGCTTTCGCCCTGGCGTGCAACGGCTGTGTGCTGCTTTTCCAAGCAGCAAGAGCACTGAGAAGTGAAAGCGATTGTGAAGGAGCTCTTTGGCTGCTCGTGTGCTCTTCGCTGCACTGCGCCGCTCGCAAGCGGCTTCGTTCTTCGGCGTCTGCCGTCCGGTAGAGAGCTGAACTGCAGCGGTCAGTTTCAGCTCTTGCCCAACAGCGCGCTCTCAGTTCTGCGGACAAGCACGCCCTGTTGCCTTGGCTCCGAGTGCAAAGTCCCTAGCGAGCACTCACTCAGTGCAATGCACCCAGAAAGACGCTCTCGCTCGTCTTTA